>NW_028290922.1:0-192033 GCF_964205215.1 Stylophora pistillata
ACAATTGTAAGATGAACATTACATCATAAAATCAGGAGCCACAAAAAGATGAGCCTAAGGTTTTCGAGGTCTAGACCTCAAATTACCACTGAGCAATATACGAGTACAACATTGGAGGCTCAGCAATTCTGGTATCGTGCCTCAGTCTTGCACAAGAGGAGTTGCATCGGATGACTCCTCGTTTTCGTCATTTCCGGTTTCGTCTGTATCCACGGCCGTTAGTTGATAACCATTACTCTCTTGCACACCAACCTCTTCATCACAAAAGTCCTCAGCATCACCTTGATCCTCCATATGCCTTCCAATATCGTCTTGTTCATCCTCTGTGTTCACTAGTTGGCAAGTGTTAGGTTCTTCCCCTCCTGCCTCCTTCACAGATTGTACTGCTGCAGCACCCTGATCATCAGCATGAGTTTCAGGTTTGCTTGTTCCACCTTCTTCGACATCTGGAGGACAGGCAGAATCAACATGGCCTTTTTCTTCAATCAGGGAAGGGTATTTGAAAGAATCGATATCTTCTTCCCCGATTACGGGAGAAAATTGTGAAGCATCAGGTATGTTCACCTCAGTGGCAAGGGGGTGTGCTTCAGAGTTAGGATCGTATTCTACAAGCACAGGAGGGCATACTGTAGCTTCCAAACCTTTTCCCCCACTCATAGAGGCGCATGCGGAATTGTTGGAATCTTCCTTCTCAATCACAAGAGAGCATGTTGAACAGTCAGGATTTTCCTCGTCAGTCACAAGTGGGCATACCGGAGTACCAAGACCATTATCGTCCATCACCAAGGAAGATGGCAAAAGATCGATATCTTTTTCTTCAATCGCAAGAGGGCACTCAGGGTCATCAATAGCTTCCTCCTCAAGACCAAGAGAGTACTCGGAGTCACCAAAATCTTCCTCCTCGTTCTCGCTGAGGTATGGTAAAGTCTCACTCTCGTATAGGTACGCTGAGGCATCAATATCTTTTTCATCATTCTTGAAAGAGTGCGCTACCCCACCCTCTTCTCCTACTTTGATTCCGAGAGGGAAAGCTCGAGTACCATCTTCTATTGCAGCCACAAACGGATGCGCAGTAGCGCCGTGTTCATCCACTTTACTGTTGGGATGTGTTGCAGCTGCTCCTTCGTCCACCACGGTATTTCTGAAGGGGAAAGCCGTTGCGGCGCCGTCTATTGCAACCCCAAAAGGATGCGCTGTAGCCCCGTGTTCACACACTTCATGGTCGTGATTTGCTGCAGCTGCCCCTTCGTCTCCTACGCTAATTGCGAGAGGGAAAGCTGTAGCACCATCGTCTATTGCAACCCCAAAAGGATATGCAATAGCACCGTGTTCACCCACCTCACGGTTGGAATTTGCTGCAGCTGCTCCCTGCTCATCCGGTCCTTTATCTTCTCGGTTTGCAGCAGCTCCACGATCATCGATAAACTTGTACTTATCGTGATTATACTTGTCCATGTCCACGATATCCACATATGTCTGTGATAAAAATGGAAGGTTATTGGGAGTTAGGTTCATCGTGAAACGAGGAGCAGTCCAAAACTGAATAATAATGAAGATCAGGCATCGATTGCAAACACAAGAACCATTTACTTATATGAATTGATAAAGAAATAAAAGCAAGTAAGGTCAACTTCTTTCTTCCAAATTATACCTTAATAACTGTTCCATACTCGTTAGTAATTAACAATTAAAGAAGTCTTGACTGTGCTCTGGTCTGTTGTAAAGCCGGCTAAAAGAATGGAGGAGAAACGCGAAACGTGGACGAGTGTTTTTTCTCGCTACTTCTTTATCGTTTGTTTTGTAATGAAGAATCCGTCAAATCCCCAACGCATTACTTGCTATTTTCAAAACATATTCTAATTCTCCAATCAAACAGAGGTGATGTTGGTATGTTCTGTACTCCCACAAAACATGCTACAAATCAGAATTCTTGCTAGAATGGTTCAAATAATCTGATTGTTTGAATAAGACTTCAGCTGCCAAAAATATCAGACCATCAAAGTTTACAATCTGTAAGAGCTCACCAACTTAAATAGTTCGGCAACTGGAATCTAGAACACTTTTGCCTGAAGTTTTCTATTTTTAATACAGAATCTGAAGTGAAATGCATGATGAAATCAGCCTGAATCGTGGCTCATAAAAACATGCAAGTTTTTTCAAATGCCAATAAGCAAGCAAACTGCCCGAGGCGTATGTTATATGAATGAACGACAGCCGAATTCTTGGGAACTTGAAGATCGCTCGGGATGACAGCGCCGTAACATACGGCTGTTGTGATTGATGTGGCCTTCCACTCAACGCATCGGGATATTAGAGTGAGCCGTTAGTTGTTCCCTTTGAGATATCTGAGGCTTGCTTTACTGCCATCAACGGAGTTCAGCAGTCGCTTTCACACCATTGTGATTTTATTTTGTTAACAATTATACTAGTTCGGTTACATTTTCAAGATTTATTATTCCTTTTTTAATGGTTCTATTATGTTTTTGACCTGGAAAATATGCATACTATACGAGTGTTGCCTGTGTTTGAGTTTTATTACCGTATGAGAGCTCGCAATCTGACTCAGCGCGAAAACATTCAAGCGGTCCTTTTCGTATTCTCTTTGAGGATATCTGTCTCCGCGCAAGTTATAATAACGTTAATTATGGCGCTTGGCATGTCTGCAATTCCTTGGTGGTTCTTCTGTAGTTACTTGTCGGCTCGTTTGTTCCGAAATATCGCTTTCAATTAACGAAAAATAAAGTAGAGAGAATTCTGAGAACTGGTCGAAGTACAAATTGGCAGATAGCGGACAGCTTTAGCTCAGCTCCTTGTTTCGTAATCTAGTAGAACACTCTCTTCCAGCCATTGACAGGGCGCATTATATCCGAACTTCATTAGGATATAATACACAGACCTGTACCTCACGAAAACAAACAAATGCTTTTGTAAAGGAAACAGACATTAGACAAACAGGCAAACACAAGAAAACGAAGAGAAACAAAGAGCAAAATATAAAACGGAAAAATACCCAGAAAGGACAACACGTTGTCTGAATTAGATACTCTATGGCAAACCTTTGTTTTAAGATAGGTTTCCATTGTTTTGCAGAGGTTAACAAAATGTGGCCGGGCAGCTATTTGATATTTCCAGCAGCTTAACATCACCGCGTATCTATAGAAAAACAGTGACATTTTCTTACCGTAAGACTTGAGAGGCCACAACTAGGTACAATTATACTCGAAATGCTAAGTTTACTTTAAAAAAAAATAGCTTGGCTTACCTTGTTACATCGCAGTTCAAATAGAGCTCGGATTAAAAACCAACTTAATGTGAATTTAACTCACCAAAGTTGAACTGACTGAAGTGTGTGATGAGAATCTCATTTTTAACACGTCTTTTTTGTTTGTTTATTTTTTGTTTTGTTTGTTTTTGTTTTCTTTTGTTTTGTTTTGTTTCATTTTGTCTTGTTTTGTTTTGGTTTGGTTTCATTTTGTTTTGTTCTGTTTGTTTTGTGACTTTTTATTTATGGGGTAAATTTGTTAGGAAGGCTACTTATTCAATCTGAATAGGTTTTAAGGTTCAAGAAATATTCATATCATCATCATAGTCATTATTGCTGTTTTCGTCACCTGATAAAGTTAATACAAGCTACAATAAATCCAATTACTATTGCTATCCTATCGCACTGTATTTATGCAACTTTACATTTACTTTCTACAATCCATGTTCAGTATTACATAGAGAAGCCGAACTTACAAACTGTCGTCGATATGTTCAGGCTTTGGCAAACGGTAACCTTGTTGGATTTTTCTCATTGTCGTGGTTTCAGACCATCCTTCGTATGGAATGCCTCCTGTGGACAAATAATAAATTTTCTATTTGCTAAATGAGCACGGCTTTTTTGCTCTAATCGCTTCTATTCCAAAAGGCAAGATCGGAATGATTTCACTATTAAAGCGATAGTTATCGAATATTCATGTTTTACACAAAATATTAGATAAAAGGAGAAAGGTTTTCAAACGATTTGATAAATACTGTATTCATCGTCGACATTGAGTATTTCCATTTACTTCTCTATCATGCAATGATTTTGTATCCGGTTGGGTATAGCCTTTCAATTAGTAATCGTGTAAGCGATTTCGGCGAGTCTATTTTTGAAAGTTAAGTAACAAGTAAGTGAACTTAGTACCGATTGTGAAGATTTCAAACAAGACTATGCCATAAGACCACCTGTGGAAGAAATGGAAGGATGACCATTCATGTCAACTGTGGTAGAGAAATAACCTTGACTCAGGTACTTGAACTATTTCTAAATTTGTCCATTATTTTATAAGCAATTATTCATTTATCTTTTCGTCTTTTTTTTTTGTTTACTCAGGTTCTAAATATGGCTACAGCTCTATCATCAGTTCCCCGGCTCGACATCTCCTAAGGACACTCTGATCAGAAAAGCAATGAATATTCTAAAATCTTCAATTTATTAAGGGGCCATTGTAAACAGGTTGACATTTATAATACATATAATAACGTATACGGTACGTACACATCACTTTTGGTTGACAGCTGTTCCACATGGCCGAAAAGAATCTCGGGTGCACTCCATTTGATTGGGATGCATCCCTACATAAGTATCCAGAGCCTATAAGCATGTGTGATCTAAAGGGACTGGAATACAACCTCAGAAATATTTTGCATATAAGATATAACCCCTATTTCAGCTTAGATGTGAGGTGTCGCGATAAATCCGAGAGCAGTACACGTGTTTGTAAAATATTTCTGTGAATACAAATTACGTACTACTTTTTCTTTACGTCTCCTGTATTTACTTTGCCTTTCGACATGTTGAGTGTGTACTCGTGCTTTAAGAGAACATTTTCACCTCTGATTTTTTTTTAGATCCTGCGTTCACACCTTAGGTACAGTGTACATTTTATCTAAGTGAAAACTTCGATACACATAAATCGAATCGCGTTCCTATAAGGGAATCACGTTTTGCAATAAAACTGTATAAGAAGTAAGTAAGGTTCGTAAGGACAGTTCAAGTTTCAAAATTAAATAGAGGGCGATTCTACTTGACGTCATTATCTGGCATACTCCCATATTTCAATGAATTTTTCACATCTGAATATTTCATACCAACAGCCCAAAAATAAATCTCACGTCTATACCTTGTGTATACATGTAGGGAAAGCTAACCACACATTATGCATTTAGTGACAGTCAAATAACAACTCACTACACAAGTTATTCGAAAAAAATCTGAGAATGACCTTCTTGGCATTTCCTGGGCCGTATTTGAAATCTTGATAAGAGAGCCCAAAATCAGTCAACTTGCATACGCGATGCTCATCGAGGAGGATGTTGCGAGCTGCAAGATCGCGATGAATTATCTGAAATTGAAAAAGAAAAAAAAGATGCGATGGGCTAATGACGAAATAAATAAAGAGCAAGAAACTCACTTCAAAGAAGAAAATGGAAAACAAAGGTATTTTTCAAACCCTTTTCGTGTAACTGAGTGATTCCAATGTGCTTGATCTTTTAGTCGTATGATGATCTACTTGCGAAATGCAAACCAAGAGGAGTTTTAATACTTACCCCTCTAGACGCGAGAAAAGTCATACCATGTGCGATCTGTTTAGCGAACAGCACCATGTCATATGTTGTCAAGTGGTCAACCCTTCCGACCCCACGATGATAGTGGTCGAAAACCCCCCTGGATTTTCTGAGATAACCCAGCAAGTCACCACGCCACAGGTACTCCATGATAAGTATTGGCTGAGCTAAATGAGTTCAAACAAGAATTTGCAAATCATCATAAGAGAAGCAGAGCAGACGTTTCAAAATGTTCTAAATTGTACATGCCTATTTGATCTATAAGGTCGTAGTAGTAACAAGTATGATAAATACTGTAAGAAATAGACAACTTTTTTGAGAGAGATGTTTCGGCATGCTTGTGCCATCTTCAATCAATGAGTAACCGAACGTGAGTAATTATATATAACAGATAAGAAGATGAATAAAATATTTACAGTATGATGTCATACAAAAGCGGGTACTAATTACAACGTGACACCAAACATCAAAGGTGTGAACTAAAACGCTAGAAAAGTGTTATAATGCTGTAATTGTTTGTTAAGTTCAGGTTTTATCTTATTTATATAAAAATAAAAAAGCTTCCTTGAGTTTTAAATCAATTGAGTTGTTAGCAGAATCCAGAATACTAAAGCAAGAAAGGAAGCATTTGGTCTTACAAGAAGGAGATGTGTTGAAATGCTTAAAAATATGCGAGTTTTTATCGCTTTCCGTGTGCTCCTTTATCCTAGTAGAGAAGTGGCGACTAGTTTCGCCAATATAACGGGAACTACATCCCGCACAAGAAAATTGATGAACACTTCTCCAGCGTTTTAGCTTACACCTTTGATGTTTGGTGTCACGTAATTAGTACCCGCTTTTTTTTTCACGTAATTAGTACCCGCTTTTACATCATACTGCAAATATTTTATTCATCTACTGATCTGTTATATATAATTACTCACGTTCGGTTGCTCATTGATTGAAGATGGCATAAGCATACCGAAGCATGTCTCTTAAAAAACTTGTCTATTTCTTGCAATATTTGATCTATATAGTAGGTTTTATCTTTCATGAACCAAAGTAGAGACAGAGAGAGAAAAGAGAAAGAAGGAACACGCGGACAGAAATATGACGACAGGCAGACACATATGACAGATAGAGGACTACAGACAGACAGACGGGCGAATGAACGGAAAGTCAGGCAAAGGGATGGCAGATAAATAGACAGAGACTCGCCATCCTAAATCGAAGCTTTAATCACATTTTACATTTTAGAGCGCTAAATGTCTGGAAAACAAATAGGAGCAACTTCAGAATACCCGGCCACTCATGCTCTTTATAAATCGAGTGCTCCCGTGGTCCGCAGTCCGAAGTCGGCTAGCAAATAAAATGTAGTTGCTAAGATAAATAATGAAGTGCTACCGCTGTCTGCCCTACCAAAGTCGATAAATAAGTAGTAAACTAATTTATAAAGTCAAGTGATAACGCGGTCCGCACTCCCGCAGTGGATGAATAAGTATTAAACTAATTTTTAAACTGAAGTGCTACCGCGGTCCGCACTCCCGCAGTGGATGAATAAGTATTAAACTAATTTTTAAACTGAAGTGCTACCGCGGTCCGCACTCCCGCAGTGGATGAATAAATATTAAACTAATTTTTAAACTGAAGTGCTACCGCGGTCCGCAGTACCGAAGTGGATGAATATGTATGAAATGAATCTTTAAAATGAGGTGCTACCGCTATCTGCACCACTGAAGTAGATGAATATGTAGTAATGGAACTTTTAAACTCAAGTGCTACCGCGGTCCGCACTCCCGCAGTCGATGAATAAGTATTAAACTAATTTTTAAACTGAAGTGCTACCGCGGTCCGCACTCCCGCCGTGGATGAATAAGTATTAAACTAGGTGTTAAAATGAACTGCTACCGCGGTCCGCAGTACTGCAGTCCTTGAATAAGTAATAAAGTAAGCTCTAAACTAAATTGCCATACGCTAAAACCCTAAAAAGAAATACGTTAAAAGCCTAAAACCTAACTCCTAACCCTAACCCAAAACCCTAACCCGAGGGTTATGAGTGTTTCAAAACATCCTGAAATAAAGCATTGTAATTAACTATGTGGAAGCTTAAAAGATGTGAAATACAAGAAAATTAGCCAATAGAGGTTTCCTGCTGACGTCACGTATGCCGTAGCAACCATGTTGGCCGCCATCTTGAAAGTCAGGTCTTCCGATGTTAACAAGCGATTCTGACCATGTCTGCAAAAAAAACTTACTTTTTAACGCTCGATCCGCTCGATAAAGAGAAATATTTACAAAAAATAGCTTGTATAGACAACATTGATCCGTTTGAGATCGCAAATAAGGAATGCTGGTCAAATGTTAGCGATTTTCCACCGATAACTTACGTGGTCCTCGTGAACCATCTAGTCCTAAATTCACTGGACGAAAAAATTAGGATGTATATGAAGACAGTTTAAAAAAATTTCGTCTCTTTAGATTTTGCAAACGAAATTTTACGCCATGAATTTTAGCCAAAAGGTACTTTGTATTGCTTCCCAATAATGCTAGCTGAGTGGCTGCAAATCCTTTAGAAGATCAATTGTAAGTTTAAAGCGCTTTGACAACCTACAATCCAAAAATGTTTGATGGTTTTACTCCCTCGAAATGGTTATATTTTCAGCTGAACCGCTGTGTTTCCTTGACACAGCGATGTTAACCTTATAGCAATTTTTCTCATTGCTTTACCACATGGTTGGCTCTCGAAACAATGATTTCTTTTGTTCAAAGGTTGGAAAAATTGGATGGAACATCAAAAGAAATTTGATATAAATGTTTATAGACCAGATACATCACTAAGTGATGAGCCAGCTCTAGGAAATCACTCGGGTGTAATACACTGATGGGTAGACCCTTAATACATCAGGTCTATAAGGAAACATTGGGTTACACAACAACCCAAAATGACCCACCAAGAGGTTCAGGGAAAAAATCCTCACCAAAAATGAATTGCCAACCCCTTCCCCAAAGAACGAAATATTTGGACCCTTACAGTAATTATCTAGAAAAATAGGGCTACACTGCATTCATGTGTGTCACATTAAGAGCAGCCCCTTTGCAACAGCTCAAGGAGCACTTCTAGTGGGTTTTTTATTTTTATTTTTGGCAGCCTGTGTGTTGCCTCTAAGAAAACACTGGGTTACACCACCATTTGCTGGTGCCCAAATTACACAGTCTCTAAAAAATAGAAGTCACACTCATCAATACTGCTCCAAATAACAATAATAATTCATTCACTCCCAATAATTAAATTTTACAGTAAAGTACACAATTAGTGCATTGATATTTATGGAAAATACATGGAAACACAACCTCAAATAGAAAACAGAACAAAACAGGTGATATTCTGGTACAAAAAATTCTGCCCCTGAAAATGAAATAAACCAGACACAAGAGTGGCACGGCTCACTCCCTGCCAAAGCTATATAAATTTTTAATTCCAATATGCATTGACTTGTATACAAGTCCCCACGACACTGCAATGCAATGTGCTTCCATGGGTATATGCTCCAATTAACTAGTAATTTCAAGGTTTATCAACCTCAATTAACCTTAAAAGTCAAACTTATTCCAATGAAAAAGTTTGCATGCAAACTATTCTGGTTTCCCATACTAGAAAGTTCAATGTTGGGAAAGCCACAAATGAAACATTACTCACTTCCGAACACCAGAGAAGCACTGACTGGCAAGATGTGCCATTTTTCCAGCTGCCAACCTTCGCTGTGCCATCGAGAAAGTTTTAAGTGCTTCAATGGGTATGCTCTGATGAACTGGTAATTTCAATGTTCACATCTATCTCAAACAAACTTAAAAGTCAAACTTACTCCAGAGAAACAGTTTGCATGTAAACTATTCTGGTTTACAATACCAGAAACTACAATTTCAGGAAAGCCACAAATGAAACATTACTCACTTTGAACAACAGATAAGTCCTGATTGGCAAGACTTAACATTGAGAAAGCCGTCAGTGCTTTAATAAGGACTACTTAGGATTTCGATTTGAGTCTTTTAGACGAAAGATCGAGCGCTTTTTCTCCTTGATGGACGATAACACTTGAAAAACAATAATATCCCTTCTTGTCGCGATTTGAGCGGTTGGAACCACCGACAACAGAGCAAAAATTGACCATCTTTACTTCAGCCCTTCGGTTCGTCTTATGTTTTCCGCGAGAGGTTGACCTTCAAGGTGGCCGTCAATGCGTTTCTATGGAAACGTGACGTCATGCGGGAAACCTCTGTCGACTGCGGGACTACGGTAGCAAGGAAGAACAAGATAAACACCAACTCGTATGATGCAAGCGGAATATTTTCTGATGTTTAATATCGTCGGCATCCGTTCGTATCGAGAGACGAACCTCAACACTTACTACGATGTTTAATATAATGCAGATATTAGGTAAAGGATATGCAAGCGGTATATTTTGTGATGTTTAATATCGTCGGCATCCGTTCGTATCGAGAGACGAACCTCAATACTAACTACGATGTTTAATATAATGCAGATATTAGATAAAGTATGTCGACTGCGGTACTGCGGTGGCAGGATTTGATGAATGATTTTTCAGTGGCCGGGTATTCTGAAGTTTAGCCAACAAATAAATAACAAAATAAATTTAAAAAAAAATGGAAGTATTCCCTGAATTAGCCCAGCATCTTAGCAATACAATTGTTTAAAGTGGTGGTTGAATTGTCCCCGAGATGTTTTTATCCTTACTGTGACTCGGCTGATTCCAATCATAACAATAGCTGATTACCTCCAACTGTAACACAGCCAATGAACTTAACAACGTTCTCATGGCCCATCCTTCCAAAGAGTTTTAATAACTCGATCTCTCTTAGCAGGGCCTTTCTCCCTTGTTCTCCAGAGATTGCTAGGAAACCACAAAAACAAAACAAAATGCAATAATTTATTAATAGAGACAGTTTATTTGGTGGTTAACACGCTCATCTGAAGGGGTTGTATATTTGGTGCTAAATAATCAGCACAAGTTACAGTGCACAAGGTCTATCTAAATCAAAACTCACAAACTCATTTATATTTGCTAAGAAAAAAAATCAGTTGGCGTTTCTCTTCATTTGTACGATATTTCACTTGTATGATATTTCCTCAACTAGATTCATCGTCACTTAAATAAAAGGTCTTTACCACTTAAATGCTACGCAATCCTTTTTTCTATTTTAGTTTATTATATAAAGTAACTTCTGATGGGTTTTGTTTTTGTTTTGTTCTTGTTTTTGATGGTTTTGTTTTTAATGATCTGTTTTGCTTCGTTTTCCGATTTAAAATCAGTCCGCAATTTCATTTACGTAATAAGGTGATGCACTTTTAAATCAGTTGGTTAAGTTAGGCCATGTAAACCATGTATGGACATATGGTTCGAATTTTTGTCTCCGAAAAACCGCCCGCTCTCTTGGCCTCTTTGAGGTCAAATAAAAATATTTCCGTCAAAAGTCTCTCAGAGCGCAACATTGCAAAATATTTGACGTCAGGGAGAATTTTCCTTCGAATATTGAACAACGACCACCACCGCATGAGGACAGCACGTGATTGGAGGTGAGATGAAAATAAAGTGAGACTTCATTATATATTGCCAGTAGTAGTTTCCACTTTTATACGCTTCCATAACATAACGTAGAACACAACGCGCGCTCTTATTGTTGAGGATAGTTCAATCAAGCTTTCATAACAAGAGATCTTAAAAATGTACTTACGCAGGTAACACTTGGCAGCAACTGTACGATTTCCACGTCTGCCACGGGACCGACCCAGTAGCGCTCGCCACACAGAGCCAAATGCCCCTCTGCCAATGGGCTCGCGAAAGTTCAGGCGATCAACTGCAATCTCCCATTCATCGGTGTTTGCGTTTAGCTGCCCCATCTCGACTTCATCTTGCTCTTTACCGAACAAATGCAGATGAAAACACAACTTTCATTAAACTATGTTTGTTACCTATCTGTCTTTACATCTCTTAGTCTAGCTCTTTTTTATATAGAAAAAAAGGCATCTTTGCGAGGGTCTATGAGATAATATATATTAAGCGCGTCAAAAAATTCTCGTTTGCCGATGAAAAATTGTTCAAATAGGTGAAATTTGGATACTAGTTTACTGAATGAGCCCGTGCAACATCATCCCAGTACCAGAGATTTGATTTAAAAAAAAAAAAAACACGGAATGAACACAGTATGTGGAATCTGAAGATACCCTGTGCCGACTTGGTGTTTTGCATTTGACGTCGTTTGAATACCGTGCCTCTTACGCGCCTGTCTAGTAGTTAGTAAATAAATGAGTAGCCGTTTTGCATTTTACGTCGTTTGAATACCGTGCCTGTTACGTGCCTGTCTAATGGTTAATAAATCAATTAATAACCAACTAAAACCGGGTTGTCTAAAAATAGGGAGCGGTCTAAAATTGAGTGAACAAGCAATATTTAAAATGGGTCTACAAGAAGGAGTAAGCTAAAATACAACACAATTTTCTCGGCAGTGGCGATTAAGAGACTATCTGTAAGAGCGGTCCGCTCGATTTTGCTTGAGACACTGATTTCGCTCATTTCTTGTGTGTTGTAAAACATTTGTGTACCTATCCTAGAACCACAATCCGTTTGATCGGATCTCTTTCTTTTTCAGAGTCTTACGGATATTAAATTTCACTCGAGCGAGAACTTGTCGAGACACTTTTCAAGACTTTAATTTGAGACAACTTTGGAGAACAATTTATAAAAAAAAAACGAAACTCAGCAAAAAAAAAAAAAATACCCCAGCCATGTGTATTAACTCTATCTTATCCATCGAGGCGACTTTCGTGAACATCGCATTTCAATCAAGGAAACAGGAAGACTTGAATGACACCTTATCGATTTTCTTAAGTCACATACGCGTAAACCGATCAAATTCAAGATAAATTTTTGAAAAAGTGAGGCGTTCTTAACAGATCCAACTAACATAGCTAGGAAGTAGATGCCATAGAAAAGGTAACTACAGAAAAAAACTTTGCGGTCCGACCTTTGCGAAAGCTTTGAGGGACTTGTCAACATGAAGCGTAGCAGATTAGTAAATCGAGCAGCTAGATCTAAAACTGTCAAAAATACGTACGGAAGCAATTTGCATACATTCTTGAGAACAGCAAAAATGCCTTACAACAAACACTCTAAATACTGTGTTCATTCCGTGCAATGGGGCCTAAATAAAAGGTTCTGGTAAGATGCACCTCATTTTACACCACAGAAGACAAGCAAAAAGTCATATGGGTACCCCGGTTAAAAATATATCGACAACTCTATTAATTAATACCAGTTGTAATTTAAAGGAAAAAGTTATGAGAATAAAATGAAATACTCTGTACCAAGAAGCATGCCTTCACTGTTTACACTGAGTCCTAAAGTATTTTAAGCATTTATTCGAATAACTTATGACGATAAGCTCCCCACCCTCCCCCACACCGCGTCGTTCTGTTTTCACTCAGCGGCTGGTCAGCGGTCTTGTTTATGAAGTAAACATGCGATTGCTTTCTGATCGCCGTTCTTGTCGATCAGAAAATCAAAATGCCAACGTGATATTTCCTCGAAGATGAAGCAGTTGTTTTATTTAATTCGTACTTCACATTCGAGTCGAAGTTTGGCTGGCACAGGTTATTTCTTACGGTGGACTGACGAGGGGAAATTGGACGCTAGATGTAGTGTTAGAATGGGAGATGACAAAACGCGGAGCCCTACTCCATGGAGTACCCTGTGGAGTACCTGGATGGAGTACCCCTAAAAATAATGTTTTAGTGAAATAAAATACTTTATGAACATGGTGAATTGTTTAGATGTACACTTCCTGATATATTTTGAGCTTGTCAGCTCTCCGATCGTCGCAGTACGATGTAGTACACGAATTGACCGCCATCTTGAGATTAACATTAATCTGCTGACCACTTCCAACGGAAAGCTTTAACGTAGCTAGCATCCATGAACGTTATCGTTAGTAGGCCGACTCTCATCTATTTTCATATGATCTTCAAGAGGTCAAAAGGACGGATATCCTTCATTCTGCGTCGGGCTTTACGTCTTTCAGAATACTTGTTTATGTGTGGCGTCTGTAAGATGTGTGGCGCTCCATTTAATAACACAAGACCTCATTGGTTTTTTAATTGTGCGAAGCGATGAGGATACAAGCTTACATTTGTAGGTTGAGACTTAAAAAAGGTAGTCTATATCTTTAAACTGAGCCTCTCCTCACCCATCTATTTGTAACGTAATAAAATTGAGGTATGTAAACAAACCAAAAAAAAAAAAAAACAGTGACGGGTCGGTAAATAAATGCGACCAGGGCCGTTGATTTGGGAAATGTAGAAAGCTTAAATATTTTACCTCATGCAGAACTCGAAACAGGGGTTTTTTCATCACGTGGAGATTTTTGTCTTCCCATCAAAGGACTCATTACACAGCGGTAAAACCAAAATGGAGGAACCAGTAAGACTGATATCCCTAGTCACCTGTCCCCCAAAAAAACTGGATTGTACCGAGCTATGACATTCGGAGAGCCGGTAAGCTCAAAATATCTTAAGATATGTACATGTAAACGATTTACTATGTTTATAAAATATTTTATTTCACCAATACATGACTGTTAGGGGGTACTCCATTTAGGTACTCCATAGGGTACTCCATGGAGTAGGGCTCCGCGTTTTGTCATCTCCCTGTTTGAATTGTTGGAAGAAATGGTCGCATAGGAATGCAGGAATGGTAAGTTCAACGATTAATTTCAAAATTTGCTGCTTGAATTTAAAGTAAAGTTCATCTGAATTGCTTTCGTGTGTATTTATGACGGTTTTAGCTCTACCTGCTCGATTTATGTCAGCAACGTTTCATGTTGACAAGTCCCTCATAATGGCGGCCAAAATTGGAGATTGCCGAAAATCAGGTAAGTTCGCGGAGTTATAAACTTTTTGTAAAGGTCGGGCCGCAATTTTTTTTTCTGCATTTACCTTTTCTCTGGCATCTACTTCCTAGCTATGTTAGTTGGATCAGTTAAGAACGCCTCACTTTTTCAAATATTTACCTTGAATTTGATCAGTTTTCGCGTGTGTGACTTAAGCGAACCGATAAGGTGTCATTCAAGTCTTCTTGTTTACTTGATTGTAATGTGATGTTCTCGAAAATCGCCTCGATGGATAAGATAGAGTTAATATACATGGCTGTGGTATTTGTTTCTTCTTGACTTTCGTAGGTTTTTTTAAATTATTCTCCAAAGTTGTCTCAAATTAAAGTCTTGAAAAGTGTCACGACAGACCTTTGCTCCAATGAAATTTAATTTCCGTAAAACTCTGAAAAATGAAGAGATCCGATCTAACAGATTGTGTTTTTAGTATGAGCACTTTAACGTCTTACAACAATCAAGAAATGGGCGAAATCTGTGCCTCAAGCAAAATCGACCGGACCGCTCTTACAGAGACACTCTCTTAACAATTCTATGCACATACTTCTTCAAGAGTTGGAAACCTCGGGTATAACAACATACTTAAAGTAATTATTAAAACAAAGAAAATCTACTAACTTCAACCTGCTGGGCAACTCTTGCAAGGCTATTTTGCAAGGATATGTTGAAAAAGATGAAACAAATGGCTTCGTCGTGAGCAAGAATGAAATCATTAACTTAGTCAAAGCCTACGACTCGTTTTTAAAAATAACACTTAACTTATCTCAGACAATGACTAAAACTAAAAGAAATAAGATGGCTTGCCATGGTAACTAGCTGGATATAATTTATAACCTTCATATGGTTTGATCAGCTAATAGGCTTGCAGGGAGTAAAAAGTGACCTTCGATGTCAGCTCTGGAAATGCAGAACGTGACCTGATAAAAATAGCTCCATTTAAATGCTAAACATTGTCAAGTAAAAAGTCACAGTTTGCCGTATCAAAACATCTTGTTTTCATCGGGTAACCTATGGCATCTCCCTAAAGTTCCTTTTACCTGTCGCACGGCGTTTTCTGATGTATGCATTGAGAGACAGCAGGAATATAAGAGCAGCCACTGGTCCGCCAATGTAGTACCACTCCAGGGAACTGCTGGAAGGAGCTGCTGGGGCTGCTACATTTCATGTAGGAAGCAATTTTGTTTATTAACAAAGGCAACTAGTATCGTCAATTCTCGGGGTACAAAGTTAGAGGGGTAGAATTATATATCTATTTGTCTTGGCAGAATGAGGCAAATTGATGATGAAAAGAAGAAAAGAAAGAAGGATAATATTTTGTCCATTGGCGGAAGGAGAGAGGGGTGGGTTGACTATTGCGTATTAATCTTTTGTGGCACCATCGTTTTTCCAGGTTACATTTTGTGTTCTCTGGAATAGGAAACTCAGTTTGAGTGTCCCTCCTTCTAATGTGGATGGTGGCGCTTTTGAAAAGATTTTGATGGCGGATAGCTTTTTAGGGGCAAATACGAGACACCTCCAATGACTATGACATGCACTTGAGAAAGAATAAAAAAACCGACAGATATCTTAGGGGTTACTCTGATTTCAAAAAAATATGTTCATTCTTTTTTAAAGGTTTTTGTTTATTTATTTATTTTGGTGAGATTGCTATCAGAGTGGTTAAAAATTCCCTGTAAATGTAAATGTAGATTGGAAAATTACCCGAAATACAAAGTACATCACCATAAAAAATAACATAGCCATCTCCACGCATGAGATGCTGCTACTGTTTCTAACTTCGTTTTGATTTGGAGATTTTAGTCTCAAAATGGAAAAAAAAACAATGAAAAAGTTTAGAAACATAAAAATTCGAGGTTTTAGTTTAGAGCAATGGCCTTGCATTTACACCAGCTTACCTTTTACGTCCAATGTCACAGAAGAGCGAGCTGCGGTTCCTGGCTTGTTACTTACTTCACAAGAATATTCACCACTGTCCTCTTCCCCAACCTCAGTAATAATAAGTTTACTCTTTCTTTCATCTAATCGGGTATCTATAACTGCTTGTTCTTTTAATGATTCTCCATCTTTTTGCCATTTTATGTTTACGGTTTCCTTGTTAACTTTGCAGATCAATGTGAGGACTTCTCCTGATGTGAGTGTTTGATGCGTTTCTGGAACAACTTGAGCAGAGGCTTTTCCTTACATTAGGAAAGAGAAAATCGATGAAAATACTTATCTCACTTTGAAATTGCAGCTGCAGTATCCACACAAAACAAACCAACAAACAGACAAATAAACAATGATATGGAAACGCGCCGATCCAGATGTGGCCTTTGAATATTGTTTTCGGAACATTTCAATTTACCTAATGTCACTACGAGTTACAAAGTTCCGCAACTTAACTCATTCAGGAATGGAGAAGTTTTTTGTGTTTCCATCACGGTCAAGACTGGTAATTTTTGTGTCACGCGCAAAAATGATTTTTGAGTTTGGCTTTCCTTTCCAAATCCTCCTGCTCTAATCTGAACTTCCTGGATCTCTCCGTAGCAGAGATATCTAATGTTCCAGCTAAGATGTATGAAGCATATTAATCAAAAGACAATAGCGCCATTACATTAGTTTTTCCTTGCTTTATTAATCTTTCCAAATCTACTCAGTTGACTCAAATAGGGGATTCCTTCCAATAATTTGGTACAAATCTTATCCCTACGTAATGTAATAGGCTCAAGAACATTGTTACTTAGGATTGATTTCGCCCGTATTGACTCTTGAGCTTACTTAAATGTAAGAAGATTCTAGCTTCGATGATAATGAAACTTCAACAATAATTATACCTATTCGATCTCTTAGTTTCTTTGTCTTTACACATCAGCTCATAATTGAAGTTGTGTAGTCTGAAAACAGTCTAAATGCACGACCCTTGAACCCATGTTTCCATCCTTTCTCACCACCACCGACACCTTTATCTTTATCTCTACGTTCATCCCCAACATCTTCAACTTCTTATTCATCTTTATGCCAATTATCAAAATTTTTTTGAATAAACTTACCGTAAACACGCAGTACTGCAGAGGAACTAGTTTTATTTTCTTTGTTTTTCGCTGTACAATTGTAAGTGCCCTCCATCTCTTTTGTGGCACGTGGCAATTCCAGCAGTGATTCTCCTTCTTGATCACTCTGATGGATACCAGATGGCAGGACACCATTATTAAAATCCCAGACAAATGTTGGTGTTGGAGCACCAGAGGCTACGCATCTTAAGTTGACAGGGTATCCTTCGGTAACAGATTGGTCTGTTGGAGGTGCAATGATCTGGGGAGAGACTTAAAGTAAAAATATCACTAAGTTAAGGATCGCATTGTCCATTTTATTTTAACACCACACCCCCCTCCGATTTCCCGTAAAAGCAAACTACGTAATTCTCAAACCTATTTTCAATCCAAGTGATCTCGCAATCAGTTTTCTCGTTTGGTAAAGATAGGTCTAGTCCAGTCCAATGTGGCATTAAAACAGTATATTTTTAATTGCCTTAAATATTTCCTATCCTAGCAAAAGTACGGAGCAATAATAACTTTATTATCTATTCATTTCATTTTTAGCTCATTCTTATAGGTTGGTGGGTGTAATAGGTGTAATGTCAACGAACTATGTTACCATCTTCTAAGATTACCAGTTTCTATAGGTTCATAGTAAAGTCCTTAAATTCGATAAATAGCCTGGCAACGATGGTCAAAAAATGACGAAAGGTTTCGATTCCGTGAAAACATTACACCAAATCTGTCATTTTATAGACCCAAATTGTCCGTTGTAACAAGGGTACAAGTTCATAATGACGTCAGGATTGTTTTCATATATCTTTTCGTAAACTCGGTCGCTGATTTAGCACGGATGTTTTTACAAAGATCGCTTTCCAGCTTCAATGATAAATATTTACCAGATAATGCTGCACTGGTAGCCGCTTTGACAGACTATAACGCGTATACTGTTACTAATGTACATTAAATTATGACTACTCAGTCATTAATATTCATCGAATAATTTGATGAGGAGAGAGATGGGAAGGTCAATTCAAACCTCAAACAAATTTTTATATTAAATGATGCCATTGCAAAAAAGATGGAGTGTTGAGATCTATAAAGTCAAAATTCCTCGACACGACAAAGACAAATCGGTTAAGACTGCCCAAAAACTAACTGTTTGCGTCTAAATTCAACATCAATTGACATCTCTTATATTAGTTGAAATGTACTCGCTGTTTAGATGTCATCATCAACTGAGTTCTCTTTCGTTATGTCTATCAATTCTGAGGTATATGTAATGTGGTTTGAAACCCTTAAATCTGATGTGGAACCTAGGAATCGGCTTTCTTTGTCATCTAGTTAAAAATTTAAACCGATAATAGACTTCAGCTGTTTTTATTCATAAATGAGAACCATAACTCCCACCACTTCAATCCGAAAAGTTGAGTTCTTGCTCTCTTCGATGTTTTTGGCGCTGCATGTGTACGTAGATCTACTTATTTTTGTTTTCTTATTGTTTGTTTAGATTGACGTAGACAACGTATACTACCATGCTCCAAGATTAGCAGTTTCTGTATGTTTATTGTATACACTTACTTCGAATATAACTAGGCAGATGATCAAAACAATACAAAGCGCTAGCACTCCGCCACAACAGAAAGTAAAACTGTCGTATAATACATCCAAATTGGCCGGTTAACAAAAGCGGGACCACACGAATTGTTCGTTAATGTCCAATGGTGATGCTGGTTTCCATAGTTTTTCCCAAAGAGTGAACTTTTGTCTGTACTGGCGGGATATCCAATGCGAGAGTCAAATGTATGTGATCGAGAACCGTTCTATAGAAAAACCAACGAGTGATGGTAAATGTAACTCAAAGAAGCTACGGGGATGGTTCTATCGAATCTATTTCCGACTTCAATTATTTTGATATAAATATAGTTTATGATGTAATGATAGCCACCTTGACCAACTTCAAGGCCCTCACGCCTGAATTCATTGTTATTTACAAAGGAATATGATGACAAGCGAAAAAGAAAGGATGAATTAAAATCTTAAAGGTACTTATACGAGAAATAATGTCACAAAATGATGCTTTGAGATCTATAAAAGTCACGTTTTTTTGACGCTCCAAAAATGTAGCCTTTCAACGCCTCAAAAATTAATCGCATTTATTTAAACAAAAGAAACCAATCTACGCTTGATATACGAGCTAACATGAAATCGTATTTAAAATGTTACCATTAACTAATAACATATAGGGCAAAGCTACTGAATGCTGATTTGTCAATAAAGAGAGTAGTTTTTCTTAATTTTGCTTGTGAAGAGGGCAAAATTAACTTCGCTTTAACTTTGTTTGAAAAAGCGCCAACTTTATATTTTCAAAGTTGAAAGTTTGTCAGCAGGCCTGGTTTTCAATGTCCTGGTATGTTTGTGCAAAAATAGAATTTCATTCAGCTTATTCGCACGTTTCTAGTGATTGATTCTTTGTCAACATTAAATGGTTTGCTGTGACTGATTACTCGGTATTTTTTTTGTTAATTACTGACAGTATTTTTCCCTTTATTTCATTAACGAGCAATCACATTGGGTTCTTGTAAAATTAAGGATCAGTATCACTTGTGTTTTCAGAAGTTGTTAAAATTGCACTCGTCGCTGCTCGACTTGGGCAATTTCAGCAAATTCTGAAAGCACGCGTGATTTTAATCCTTAATCTTACTCGACCCCATGCAATTACCAATACTTATAACCAGTGACAATGAACCACAGTTTTTTTTTCGCTTGTATCAATGAGAACCATACCTCCGATAATTTCAATCCAGATGCTTGATGTCTTGTTTCCTAAGCTGTTTGTGGCGCTGCATGTGTATTGGCCAGAGTCCTCTAGCCTCGCTTGACGAATCGTGAAAGTGTTCTTGTTGCCGATATTCACCCCATCTTGAGTCCAGAGTACCTCAGGTTTTGGGCAACCTCTTAGGAAGCAATCGAACTGAAGGGATGAATTATACGGAAGCGACTGGTTCGTGAGATGAGAACTAATTTCAGGAGGACCTGGGCAAAGAATTGACAGATGCAATTCAAAGTAGGTGAAAATAAAAACATTGAAATAATAAGAATATTTAAAAGTTAACAAAATGTAACATTTCATCCGAAAGTAGCTTCGCTTTCCTTCTCATTATTTTTGGCGCTGCACGTGTATTGATCAGCGACTCCATAATTCACTCGATTCTCCAGTAATGGTGAGCATGTTTGTGTTACCAAGTAACCTTCCATCCTTTGCCCAATTTAACTCTGGCTTCGGAAAACCCCTCAAATACAAACTCATTTGAATTGTGGAACCGAGAGTTGTTTCAGGAGGACCTTTTATTTTTGCAAAAAAACAAAACAAATAAAAAATGTAAAAATTGAGCCTATCCCCTCCCCTCATCTCCCTTTTAATAATAATGATAATAATTCAATATTTATATTGCGCAAATTAACATTATGATAAAATGCGTATTAAAATGTTTTGCGGGGGACTTAACAGACTGCTTACAGCAGTTTATAGTTTTTTGTAGAGACTAATTTTATCAGATGCCTCCAATTTCAGAAGACAGGCCAGACCACAACACTGCGGGCTACGTTCCCTACTTTTCATGATAGGTGTGTGAGTTCTTCAATGTCCCTTAATAACCAGTACAGAGAAGATGCGGGATAGTGTCGCTCACAATCTTGGTTTCATTCTCTCCCAAGCTTTCCCCTGCTGTAAAAGCCATAATTATTTTGATTAAGAAAATAGAAAGCGCTCGATTGCTAAAATCACGCCTAGTCTACAAGAAAATGTAATGATCTTTCCTTTCTCAGACTTCAGAAAAATTGGCTCTCTTTTGCCTGACAGAATATAAATCTAGCATCTAATTGGAAAATGATGAAAGTCCTGCAAAGATAAAAATTTAAAATTTTGAATTCAACGCGCTCATTTTCCCCTTTCTTCCTCTTCTTTTTTTTCTTTTAATTGCAAATAATTAAGGGGGGAGAGTTCTTCGGCCAACACTTGAGTCCTTTCATTTCTCCTCATGCATACAACCACTTACATTTAAAAGGCCGTGATTCCTGAGTTCTTGAGCCGTTAAATTCTAGAAGTAAGGTTATCCAGATAATCTTTTAAAAGTAATAAACGATTAGATCTTAAGTCCACTTAATTCTGTCTGAGAATAAAGTGGTCTTTAATAACTCTTGAGGGTTCCTGGACAATTCCCAGTTAAGAAAATAGGAAACAGACAGGGAATGAATTTAATCTGGCGTTAATATCACTTGAACATACATTTGGTACTTTTCTAACCATAGTAATAGTTCATGTTTGGTTATCAATCCATTGTGCATGGTGTAACGCCCTTCAGTTTAATAACAGCCTTTATTACACATAGCACGATAATTTTATTCCATAAGGCTCATTTGTAGAAATCTATAAGCTTTACTTTCACATGTGAAAAAAGCCTATACAGCCAATCAGAATGGCGTACAGCTCTTTCATGTGTCAAAGTATAACAAATCGAATTGCTTGAAAGAACTCCACGAGCGCTCGCTTCCTCGAGCTCGCAGAACTTCTGCAACTGCTCGCATGCTCGTATTCTCAATTTGAAAGCGCTCGCATAATTTGGCCTTTGCTCGAATTGCTTTATTGATATCGTACTTTGATAAAAAAAAAAACTTTTGTAAGTGCAGTTTTCTGTTCAGCACTTTAGTCCCTTCATGTGCATATACTGCGATATTCTCCATTGCCATTAAACTTACATTGTTAGTGAGTTTTTGTTTCTAATTTGCGTTCAGAAAATTATTACAATGAAAACTCTCGTGTTATGTGCAATAAACAGCTCACGACATAGAAAGTGCTTTGTACGGGGTTTTGTTCACTCGTTGTTTGTGTGAAAAGCCCTCACTCGCTCGTACCTCGCTTGTTCGGGTTTTTAACACAAACAACTCGTGAATAAAACCCCGTACGCTGCACTTTCTATGACGTAAACTATATACACTGCATTCTATACAGGAGAAATTTGAATAAAAAAAATTGAATAAATTCATTTGAATAAAATCTTAAAAATGCGTTTGTAGTCTTTAAGAAACGACGGGCAAAAACCCGCATTTACACTTTCGAATTACAAGTATAAAAATCTCGTCTTGTCACTTACCAACTCTTTCCCGGTTCTGTTTACATTCTTTGTAGTCGTCAGTCCATGATGACCACGCCATGCAACCTTTAATTAAAAACAATAAGTTGTGCGAAGAAATCATTGGGGGAAATTTTTTACCAGCTACATAAATATGTACCTTGCCGTAAAGGATACCAACGTAAATAATTGTCATCGTCGATATCCCAGGTTTCTAATTTCCAAGTAGACTTGAAACTAAAATCACCACGTTAAAAAGATAGGTGGCTTGAAGCTTATAAATCAGCCGCCTTACAGGTCCCGAATTATAAGCATCATCCATGTACTACCAACATCCCGCAGGGATTTATCATGTTATCAAGCGCGGGAAAGTGAGGTTTATTTTTGGTTTATGTTTTTTTTTTTCAGAGGGTGGTCGAAGCCATTCATATTCAAGTTTTGCTTCTATTATGCATCTTTGTATTGGCACTATCCACTGATCCACAGAGGAACACTGTGTCCTGTCTGTATCCATTTATTGGGAAGCATTCTTTTGTTCAGTCAACTTTATTATTCCTACTGATAAACGATAGTTCAAGCATAACTACTTACAGTCTGTTAAACAGGTTAGGATGAGGACGTTAGGCGAACATAAGAAGAAAGATTGCACATTCGGTAAGTAAATGAGTGGCTTAATATAACGTTGGATTACTTGGCAACCACATCATAAGCTTCATGAACTAGCTGAACCTGTTGTACTCACCCGCTTATAAATCATGAAAGTATGCCATGAAAGAGAAAAATAGTTTGAAATAAACCCGTTAATTCACTTATCATTTATTTATTTATTTAAACTAACCAGTCTGTTTGTTTGTCTTATTCATCTTTCATGTTGAAGTAAAATAAAATAACAGGGTTTTTTAAATGAGACAAACGATCAGTCCTAACATGACTGACATGGTTTTCAGAAATACATAATAACTGACCACAACTCACAGTAACGTCTTTTCGACTTTAACACTTAATAGAAACAGCTATCGGTTATCGTCAGTGCTATACACCCCCAGATTCCCTTGCTCTGTTTACGATTGCAATTTGCTGATCAGTAGCTAGGTGGTTCAAAGAGACAATGATGTATATTGACTCACAGGAGAGTTCTTTAATAATATGAAAGGAAGATTTTGATAGTTACCTTCCCTTTTGGCTTGGAAGGAAAGATGAGATAATAAAAGATAAGTAGTTCATGATGTAATTCTAATGTGAATATAGTTTTAAGTTATGGAATAGCAATCCATTGTACACTTTTTAGAAAAAAAGGAATTGGGTTCAGTAACGCATGAAAAGCGAGTGATAGCACCTAACTTTACATTTCTCAAACATTTTCCCAGGATGCGACGCGGGAGAATAAGTCCCCAAAAACTTAATTGAAACTGCTAAGGATGGGTTTCCTTTTTAGAGTCCAGTTCAAGTGTTTCATGCCAATATCGAGTTATGAGTTTGACTGATTTTATGTGTCGTATGACTATCAATCAATAAATCAATCCTTTATTTAAACACGTGACACCTAGGAGTACAGAAGTTCTCGTTAAAACGTGTACGTGTATGTACAATTAGAAATAAAACATAATTTCTGTAAGAATACAAATAATAAGTAACTAGTCCTTGAAATACTTGCGGTTTTAAATTCTATTCTGCGTCTGTCAAAAATTTATAGTGCTCATTAGTCAGACACCTTGAACATTTTTGTTTGCGGTCCTTGGCGAGATTCAGTCGTTATCACATAGTAGAAAACGTTAGCCTTACTGAATAGAATGTTCCTCGATAGCGGTCACAAGTAGATCAGAGGATATAAGAGGCCCGTTATGGTAGTCTTCACCAAATCACAGAGATACACCTTACGCACATTGATGGATGTCAGCGTAGATTTCATTGATTAAAATTGTACTTTTAAAAGGAAAAGCAATTTCTAATGAATGTGTCGGTATTAATCCCGGGTCATATCAAAGTTTTACAACGTCAAATCCTCCATTTTAACTTCTCAGCCAATCAGATGCAAAATCTGATTTCTCATAATTGCGTTCTTTTTCCAGCGCTGGATGCCAACTGCTTACTTTGAATATGAGTTCCTAGAGGTTTGACTGATTTTTCATAGTCCTAATTCGTCGCTACGAGAACTTAACTTAGAATAAGAATAAGCAATCCTTAATCAAGTGCATTTTCGAGCACTAGATGCCAGATGCTTCCTTTTGATTTGAGTTCCCTTAGAGGGGAACAATAGGTTACAATAGCTTGGATTTGTTTTTATAACACTTAATCGACATAGGCTCCGAAAAAAATAAGTAATTCACATGGGATCCTATGGTAAATGGGATCTTAAGTAATAAAGAAAAAATTGTCGTTTTGAGCATAAAAATTAAGAATAAAATTGCGCGGGATAAGATTTCTTCAACTTACCAGCTAAGTGATTGAAGAATTGGCATGTAAAGTAAAACATATAGAAATAAATTAAAATATGCACCTTCAGCTCAAATACATCCAGTTGTTTATTGAAAAATACTGCAAAATTTTTCCTTCACATAACACCTGTACCCCAGTTCAATGTGTGAACGTAAAGGCGCTGTAAAGTCGCCATGAAAATACAAGTGCTTTATTTAAAAATAAAGCATATACTTACGTTCTAATGGTTTTATCAGAACCAAGGCCATGGAATAGAAACAAAAACAAAAACAAAAAAACAAGAACAGAAAAATAAATGGAGTTACCTAACTAGCAAGAGATTTGATATTCATTAATCGGTCGTCCAAAACCTCTGTACAATAGCTTGTTTTGATATGTAACTATTTATAAAATCAAGACTTCAATTTTTAGTATCAAAGGAATGACACTTCAATGTCACAGTCTTCTACAGATGCCATTAAAATCTTTACTTAAACTGAGCCACTCGATCGACACCGGATCCTTAGCTACTTATGGTTCACCCTGAAATGATATTTTAAAAGAACCCAGTTCAAAACGACTCAAAGCAGTTTTAGGCAAATACAACTTGCCTGGGTAGTTGGGCGAATATCAGAATACCGTGTTTATTAGTGATCATAATTTTTCATCCATATATTTGTTCCTAATAATATTTGTGAAACGAAAATTGTAATCTTTATTATTACCAAGGGAACATTACAGGGAAATATAAATATGTATTACATGATGGTTACTGCAGTAGTTAAAGCAGTGAAAAGACATGCTAAACCCACCAAAATTACTATTAAAAAAAACACATACTTACGGTCTGTTTGTCAGTCAAGGTAGGTAATGGGAAAGAGAGAAATTTTAGTGAGTGATGCACATTTGTTATTACTTTCATAGTTCTTGATCTTGGTATGGTTAAGACAAAGTGTCTTGTTTAGTGGAACACTTGCCACAATTGTTGAGTACTTCAAATAGTGACCATATCGGCACTGAATGGGGAAGTCTGACCGGAAAAGAGTCTTGGACATATGTCAGCCATCATTGGTAGAAAGGTCACTTTGCCAAAGTATTCCTCTTGGCTGCAATTAGTATATGTAGTCAAATGGCAACGAGTGAAATTAGAAAATAATTTCACTTGCGTTTTGTCAAATTCTGATAATTTCCCAAGCCTTTTAGGCAAGGGAAACTATCAGAATTTTGACAAAACGCAAGTGAAATTATTTCCTTATTTCACGAGAAAACCATTTGATTACCTTTTAATATCGTGGGTGACAAATTACATTCGCAACCGTAATTTTTTTTACTGGTTTATCCTATCGAAAACCGAGAACATGAAGAAGAATATAGTTTTCGTTTAAAGCATAGATTATTGTTGAAGTTCGTAGTTCTCTGAGTTTCTTTACAGAAAATACCTTTCAAATTCTTGATGCCTTTAATAGTTTTTGGCCGCTTCATTTAGTTTCTTAACTTCTTTAAGGGTCACCGTCTTAAATCTCGACGCGATCTTGGCTGTGATCGAGATACAAGAGATGTTACCATGGCAATTTTGTAATTTCACATGTCAAATTGACGCTGAAATTTCGCGCCGAAATTAAGGAGTAATCTGTCACCTACGATATTATAAATGGTGACTGTGACGAAAACTATGCCCGCCCTATTCATTGTCAGGAGAGCTTACAACTCTACTCTTTGGCAAAAGGAGATAACGAAAAATCGTAGTAACTCTGTGTCTCTCTCATAATGACTGACTGGTGCGTCAGAAATGTGAAAATGAATGAAAAATAGTAAAAAAAAAAAAGAAGATACTTACGACCTGTTTTATCAATGACACGTTGGTGACCAGATAAAATAGAAAAAGGACATAATTAAACTTAAATGTTGTGTCATTTTAAAGCCGGTTTAAAATACCGTTATTATTAATGCGAATTAACTTTTGTCTTTGAACATATTTTTGTACTTATATCATAATCTCTCGCGGACACAACAGATAGCAAACAGGAACAAGGAGCAGTTTTACGCTCCAAGTTATGGGCTCCTGTTTTAGGATAAGTGAACCATTTAGAGACAGGCGAAAACGATTAATTTTCCTTAACAAAAGATAAAGAGACATTTTACCACCAAAAAAGGAAGAAAAAGAAAGGCAAAGAGATGATGACGATTGCAAGAAATAGTGACTGACTTACAAGCGAAACAAAACTTAATATACCTTGCAAAGCTAAGAAAGTTAAATTGTTTTATTTGACCAAAATTTACATGAAGCACGAACCAAAGAGAAATGCTTCGGGAAGCGTTGTTAAATTTTCAATTTTTTAGCGTTTTGCTTGAAACATGATTTCTGAATTAAAACATTTTCTTACCCGCTAAAATGTCCATAAACCATAATTTTAAAGAGAAGAGAATGACAAAATAAATTGTTAGTTGAATTTAAATTGTGTTCCATACAAAATGATTACACATGTACTAAGACAACACACTGATACTTAATAATAGATTTTTTCCCTTTCACCGCGTTGTGCGAATTTATTTTTGGGTTAGTGAGAGATTTAACGTGTACAAAGGCAAAGGTTCCCAAACTGCAAAAGGCAAATGATAACACACAATGAAACTGTTGTGCGCGAATGATATTCTACTTTTTTTAAGTGGCTTAATATACTCTGCGTAGGTTGTTTCACTTGTCCTAAAGTGATCTGATAGATACGTTGAGAAAAACATCTATTTTAGATGACTCAAGTTTCACCTACTAAGCGATCATCAGACTGAAGAGTATTTTTCGAAAGCAGAATTATACGCTCGAGTTTTTATATAAAAAATTCAGTTAAAAAATTATTTAGTTCGGTTGGAATTGTGCTTTCTATTACTGGTTACCACAAGGAACTTTTTACCACAAGTGGCAATAATATCGCAATCTGATCGGCCAATTTGCCGTTGTCGATATGAGTACGGACAAAGCTGCTCATGTCAACGTGACACGCACTCAAATAATGCCTTTATTTGACGTCGATATTTGTTGTCGACCAATCGGCTGCGCTTGAAGAGTCCACAACATTTTGACCACTGTGAGGATGAATATCGTTGTCGATAAGAGTACAGACTACGCTAAACCACTGTCGGTTTGTTTAATGTACCTTAAGCAATCGCAATGTCAACTTGCTGAACAAAAGATGTGATCTGGTTAGAAAATGTCGGGCTAGATTGCAGAGTATCCGGCCACAAAAATGTCTTACTTGAGAAATTGCCACCGCAGTCCCGCAGTGGTGTTTAGTAATGCTGCCCCCGCAGTCCGCAGTGGCAAGTCTTTTGGTAAACCGACCGCATCATTAAATACAGTTATCACCGCGCGTTGCGAATCGATCGCATCAACCCCTCAACCAAAATAAAGAAGTATGGATTTTTTTTTTTCAAATTGTGTTTCTATGAACTTTAATTAATAGTAACTACCGATTAACAAACAGCGAAGCGAACTATTAAATAGAGTCATCACCGCGCGTTTACGCGAACTATTAATAATAATTACACACATTTCAAATTAAACCTTACATACTTAGTCCGAGGAGGCGCAAGCTAATCGTGGAAAACCTTTTACTATATTTACAAAAACAGTCATCACAATTAACAAGGTTCATGTCACCTCCACAAATAGAACATAATCGACATTTGGCCAGCAAACCTTCCCCCATTAACTACTGAATAAGTCTATCTTTATCGTTCAGTAAAACAATCAAGTTATCGTAACGCCATTTTGTCTGCTTTCTCTCATCTCGCGCATAACTTCCCTTTGGGATGCCACATTGCGTCTCCTTGTCTTGTTTTTGGGCTTATGGTGGAGTTTGTGTGCCACTGGCGGATTGCCGGTTTTTTTTTCGATCCTATACACACTTGTAAACATGTCTCACTAAACTACCTTTTTTAATCAAAACAACCGCCTCCCTTTGTTTGTCCTAAGGATATGATATCTTATTAAATGTGAGAACAAGATTCTTTTAATTCCTTAAATTTTAATTTAGAGATTTAACGACTCTTAAATAATGAACAAACGAAAACTGCTTTCAATTACTCGCCAGAACAATACCACTAGCACAAATCTTAGTGCCGGCGTCTCAAACAACAGCTCACATTATTCCAGTCATGTTAACCTCTTTCTTAGTTCACTGTAGTAAGCTAAGGATATGATATTCTAGTTATACTCGTGGTAATCCCTTCAAGAATGTATACCGTTTCCAAGCTTTTCAAGCAAAACGAACAGGCACGGGTGAATTTACAACGACGATTGAATTCTGTACAATTTCCTTACAGCAAGCTCTTCACTGACAACGAAATACACCGTCTTGTTAGAAATAAGGCTGTATTGGTTGGAAGCTCAGAAGGCTATTTTATTCCCACTTTGCTTAATACAACAGCCTTTATCCTCGCATGCAACGACTCCTGCGTCGAAGTCATTTCCACCCACAGGCAGCCTCTTAACCTGTTCATCATATTTGTTGGATATCCAGGGACTAGTGAGTATAAAATATGTATATTTGGTTTTACGATGCCTTAACCAAAAATCTCCTATTTTTTCCCTCCGTTCGACAACGATTTACATGGGTTAGAACATATTTGGTTAGTCTTGCAAACCTCTTGCTAATTCTAACTTAACCCTTATTTTTAAGGGCTCTTTTCATAAACAAGACTTTTTGTTTCTACAACAGGAAAATCGTCTGCGATACAGCACGCAGCCCAAGATCCCCTAGAAGCTTCAGACCTAACCTCAACTGTACTCAGCAAAACAACTTGGCCAGGTCTGGTGAAGCATCTGGCCCAGAACAAGGAAGCCATTCAATTATCTCCGGAGGTGCTTGACATAATCGAAAATTTGATGAAGTCAGACGAGGACAACGCCACAGGACACGTCCAGCTACTCTGCAAACTGTTCTCTGGTGAGCGCTGTTCCTATCACTAGTCAACGGAAGACACAGGACTAATACCACCTAACACTGCTTTCAGCATCCTTGGCTCAACACAATTGCTAAACGCCGCCAAGCTCATCGCAGAGATGGACCATGGCCACGGTTTAATCGACCGAATTTTATTTGCAACTCCTCTAGCTTTAAGGCCTACGCTTTCCGAAATGGAGGCTGCTAAAGACTACCTATCAATCGAAGTCAGAAGCGATTTCGAGGAATTCTTTCTGACTATTAATAATATTGCCAACAATACAGTTTACACCTTTGAGGATGACGCAATCGCCATTGTACGAGAAAACCTTGACATGTTTGTCGCAGAGGTAAATGAAGCAATTCAAGTCGGCACAGTGCCTCCAAATTCCAAGACACCAGAACTTATCCCCCGCCTAGCTACAGCCCTACACGTCTTCAATCATGTCATAGCCGAACTGCTCGTTGGCGTCCCTTCCACGGAACCTCCAACAAAAATAAGCAAGTCAACGCTGGAGAATGCCTCAGCCTTCGTTAACCATCTTGAGACTCAGGAGGGAATCTTATGTCAGGTAAAGCAACAGAAGTTTATTTTAAAGCAACATATTTTACTATTAAGTCGCATTTTGCCTACATTTGAAAGGAATGCCCTCCGTCGAAAGTCTGTTGCTACGGTAACTGAGTTTTACCAATAAAGCACTCATTGTAAAATACTTGTTTAAGTTTTTCTTCCCAATTCAATCCATTTCTTACATGCCTTAATTCTTGTGTAACTCCCTTTCATTCTCCTCTAGTTCCTCAAAGAAATCACTAATTCGATTTGCGATAAAACGATCGAACAACCAACGAGCGATTCAGTCGAGGAGAGCATCCTTTTGTCACCTGGACGGGCAGGAACGTACAAAGCCTTTAAGCATGGAAAGAGATCATCTCCAACAATCACTGAGGCAGAGTACGAGCGCGCCACAGAGTCCTTGCAGGCGGATGGGTTTAGAAGAATAGTACAATTCCGTGTTCCACGGGCTAGAGCTACAAGCAAAGTCTTTGTGAAGTCGAGACCAGACCCGTATCCGACCACAGCACCAGTAACAAGTACTGAGTTTCCTATTGTTTTGGCTAAACCAATACATAGAGACATTACTCAGCCAATGGTTAATTATCTTCAGTCAAATAACTTCCTTCAGTAATTTTAAGAAACGTTTTCATCAACTTCTGGTGTCTTACCGTGCTTAAGAAGTTTTTTAACTCGCCAAGCATGTAAATTCATTTAAGCCTGTCACTTTCCGACTCCCTTTAGAATATTTTCCAAGTTAGGTGCTTTTAAATTTAGGTTAGTTCATCCAACAAATCTCCTTTTTTTTCAATAATGTACGTTGTAATTTAAATAAAGTCAAATTTATAGCTGATGTTTGAAATGAAGCATTGCTGTTAATTTTGTTGCGCGTTAACGACACCACTAATTAGGTATCTTTCTCTTAAGCCTTCATTAAAAATCTATAGCTTACCCGTGTTGTCATATCGAATTAGGTTATTATTCATATCCACTAAGAATACTGACCAGGGTTAAGCAACTTAGAATAGTTGTAATGGTTAACGATTAGCTTCTTTTTGCGGTTACACTGGGCGAAAAATCAGATTTGACGTCAGACAAATGCAGTCCAAATGTCGTTGAAATGTGATGTTTGTCATATTTGTCAGTATTTGACTTGAAGACAAATATGACATTTGTCCTAAAGATAAACAGGATAATTGTGCATTTGCTTTTGGGTGTAAATATGGACAAATGTGGTATTAATCTGAATTAAATATCATGATTTGTCCTGCTCTAAACAAGGACAAATGCGTTAAAGATGACATTTGTAAGAACAAATTCAGGACAAATGTAGGGCAAATATCATCTTTGTCATGGAATAATCCAAAATTCTCTTCCCCTCCATTGACCCTGTTGTCAATTTACACAAAACTGCTTTTTCCACACGTTATTTCAGTATTAGGGTTGCAAGTACTCAATAATGCACTGCATATCAGAAATTTCATTGTTTCAGTGGCAGTTAAAAATGGAATCGCATTTACTTTGATTAATGCAATCCTCGCATGTCCAATCATCTCACACCCACAGTCCTGACTAAAATCAACACATATAAATGTATAGTAAATGGAAAATCTATGTAACATTTCTCCTTTAATGTACAAACAAAACCATTTCTGTTAAAGGAAATTAACATTTCATAAATAAATGTATTTAATCAGCCCCTGTACACTTATATATATATATACCATATATGTGATACAGAATATAACCTCAATAATGGGGAAAAGCTACAAGGTAAGTTTAAAATATAACATCATTGATTTAAGTCTTTACAACGCTCCTGCCAGCAGGACATTCTCAACAAAACATTTTCACATAAACTGTACTTGGTGTGTTATAATTCATAAAGAGAAGTTACTTCCAAAAAACTCCTACTCAGGTACTGCCTGCCCTATCAGTTTCAATACAGTAGGTTCTCTTTTTGTAAGGCATTAAAAGACCGAACATCATTGCAACATACCAATTAGTCTTTGATCACATCACCAACACAGCTAATCTTACAAATTACTGTCAAACTGCTGGTAATTATTTTTACAGGAACTCATCAATGTTGTGTTGCAATGTTCCAATATTGATTGAAAGTTTGCTGCATGAAATTAGCAACAGACTCACTTCATAGGAATTTAACTAAAAAAGTCATAGTTCACATAACTACTTTTGAAGTGTGATGTCCTGACAATGGAAATTTGAATGCTACATTCTTGCAGTCTGTTACGTTGATAAACAGGCAGAAATTGAGCAATTTTATTTTGTTTCTTAGAAACAGATCAGCAATTAGCTTGTTTTATATGGGAAAATGGAACTTGAAAATAATTCACAAACTATTCTAGCAAATTTGAAGTGAAAGTTGCAAGTTGCATTCAGCAAGCTGTCAAACAATATTTTCACATCACAATGCAATATTATAGAGTTCCCATCACGAGGCAACCAGTTTGACTATAAATTTCTATACTCAAATGTTAACCAGATGTTCTTTTGATGGCAACCTTGCAAACTTCTACCTCAACATTGGTATTTGATGACAGTCTGAGTCGAGCAAGCTGCAACCTATGTGAGCAGGTTGAAACTTTCAATTTGAATTTGCTGAGTAAGTTCTCAAGCCCTGGTTTTCATTTTGCCATATAAAGTCAGGTAAGACAAACTAAGTGTTAAATAAACAGAATGATATTGCCTAATATTTGCTGTTAATCAACAGACTGCGATGAATTAGTGACAGGCTTAGCTCCCAGTTGCCAAACTGTGAGTTTCCCTTAAAAATTCAAATCAGTCCCTCAAGGTTATGGCTTACACTTTTCAGTTTGAAGCACGATTCCTGGTTTTGCTAATTTAACTAAGTCCGTCACTTATTTCTCGCAGTCTCTTGATAAACAGGCGGGCGACGGCTGACTGAATTTACTCTGTTTCTTTGAAACAGAGCTGGTATTACCTTGTTATATACCGCAAAATGAAAACGGGAACTTGGAAACTTGCTTGAGCAAATTTGATAGTGAAAGTTGCAACTTGCTTGTACAGGTTGAAACTTGCTCGACTCATGCTGTCAATCAAATACCAATGACGAGGCAAAAGTTTGCAAGTTTGCAATAAAAAGAATACCCAGTTTGACTGTAAGCATCTGAGGCTTTATTTTTGGCTAGAAAATTAACTATCAAGCTATAAAATTCAAATTTTTTTACAACAATCACCACAGTAGCTAATTACTTTCCTTATAGTATTGTTGACAGTAAAGTTTTGAAACTGATGCAAGTGACAACACACCTGGTCAAAACAAAAAAATAATTGGTCACGTGATAAAAATTTTTAGTCATTTCTGTTTAGGATAGGTACACCATTATTCACCCACATTGTGACCCCTTTGATTCCTCCGAGAATTTATTACTCTTTCATCCTGCTTGTTTGCCACTTGGGGCAATCCCTCATTCCTCACGTGGGTTAACAACTCCTCTGATTTTTTCCCTGAGGGTTTTAAAGTAAGTCTTTAAGGCACCTGTGACAAAAGCAATTCAAAAACTATATCACAAATCTTGATCATTGTCCAGAATAAAATAAAAATACCTCTGAAAAATATTATTACTGTAAATTTCTGAATGTTGCACTCATTTTCCTTGTTTGATATTGGATAAATAGACCCAACAAAGGAATCTTCAAAAGTGGCCAAAGTACATACAAATTAATTCAAACACCTTAATTTTTACTTTCTTAGTCAATCATATCATCAATGGATAAACTTAACAGAAAAGCTGTGTGACCAGGCTCACAATTGTGCATGACATTGCAATATTTTTGTTATAATTTTAGAATTACATCTTCAAAAACTGTGATGAAATTTTGTGGGCCGAGGCCAGGAACGTGTTCGATAATTGAGTCAGTTTGCTAGACATAACGTCTCGTAGTCACGTTCGACGCACTAAAAACTACTATAAAACGAATACAAGAATTGTAAAAACGTGTAAAATGGTATATAAAAAGTCACTTGTAAAAATGTAGCGGAATTCCAAATCGATTTCGATCAATTACGATCCTCATCAGTAGTACTCCGCCATGTTAAAAAAACTACTGATGAGGATCGTAATTGATCGAAATCGATTTGGAATTCCGCTACATTTTTACAAGTGACTTTTTATATACCATTTTACACGTTTTTACAATTCTTGTATTCGTTTTATAGTAGTTTTTAGTGCGTCGAACGTGACTACGAGACGTTATGTCTAGCAAACTGACTCAATCTTCAAAAACTATTTCCTATGATAATCAAATTATCATACACACAGGATTTGCATTATAAATTTCCTTTAAGTCGCACCATCACACCTAACTATTTCCTATGATAACCAAATCATCCTAAACACAGGATTTGCAGCTAAATTTCCTTTAGAATGATCACACCTAACTTCCAAAATTTTAGAGAATTTCCCGCTATTGTTCGATTCCTTATAAAAGAAGTACAGTTAGTTAGTTTAACTCAGTAGTTCAGAGTGTCAAGACCAGCAGTTAGAAGCTCAGAACCTCTTGGTCACAAAAAAAAGTAACTCCAGTACATGTAACCTCAAGGTAGTGACCTATTTTACCGAGGATTTGCTTGCAATCACCCTTTCTTTTTATCAGTATCATTCCTTTTGTACTTTCCTGTATAAATAGATTTTATTGTGGCTATAAGTCTGTCTTGTTGTTCAAATAACAACATCAGAACCTGCCTCGGTCACAGCTGGCTTAAGTTGAAGGCCACAGAGGCACTATGGATGTAACGACTGCCACGTTTTTGCCTGCTATTAAGAAGACGTTAACAAACTTGTGCGCGCGCGACTGGCGTGCGCGTACTTTGAGGTTACGAGGTAATCTCGTAAGCAAATCACGCGGACCCTTTTTAATGTTGACGTGTGCGATTTTTAGAGAAGAGTAGTTGAAGTTTTTTTTTAGTTTATCGTATGGTTGTTGTCGTTTGCCATAAGATTACAGTTTTCTGTGTTAGAGTAAGTGTCTGTTTGAATTTCCCATTTCGCTTCCAAATACCTAACCTATTTTGAAGTTCGTTTTGGTTCAATTCTTACAAGCGGGACTGTTATGTAAGTGCTAATGTTCCTTTCCTTGAACTTATATATAGTTCTTTTGAGAGTTTGTTTGAGGTTTTAGCTAGCTTTGCATCTTGCCTTTATATCGGAATGTTTGGAATGTTGGTTTGTCTATTCACATTTAGCTTAGCGTCTTCTTTATAAATTCAGATTTCAGTTTACGATTAGTATTTGGATACCACGACTACGTTAAATAAAACGATTCAAGGCTTTTCCGTAAAATATATCCTCGCTTCAGAGTGTGTCTTCATTTGCGAAACTCATAGTTGTCGTCGAAATTTTGCTTCGCTTATGTCGGCCGCTACAATGGAAGTAAAGTGTCTTGCCCTAGAACAAACAATACAACACACTGGTCCAGGCCAATGCTCAAACCCAAATGTCTGATCCACAGTTCGATGTGCTAGCTATTAAGCCACCAAATATTATAGTCATAGTTATAGAAAATTAATCTATACTTACACTCTAATATAACAGGATCAGCCTCTTTGAAAGCTGATGTTGCTCTGACACCTCTTTAGATTGCTTGGGTAACCTCATGGTTGGGGTGATCATTAAAACTGAAAAGCAAAATGAGGTTAAGCTTTTAAGTACTTGGGTTGGTGTATACTGTAACTCAAACTAATAGAAACACTAAAGACATATATTGTTCAGGAGAAGTTTGGGAGAACCAAAAAAGTTGGTTGCCAATGGCTCATATTCCCACAGCATTTCTCATTCTCCCAACTTACCTATGACAGTTCGACTATCATGCACCATTTCACCAGGGCTTTATGAAAACACAAAATCATACATATCCCTGATCATCTGAGATGGTCGGGGATAAATCGGGAGTGCTTCTATTTACCTGATGGCTGCCAGATTTCTGCAATCATTCCCAACATATGAAAACATAAATTGGCAAAATCTGGGACGGTCACGAAACAGCGAAACCCCAGAGCTTCTGGGACTTTCCCAACATACATGTACAAAAAACATGGCTTACCTCACAGACAGCGCATCTTAAAAATGTGGCCAAGTTTTTCAAGTCTGCCATTCTCAATCTTGCCCAATCTTAACCATACTTGTTCCTTTTCTGTTTATTGTTACCTCTTTGGCGTTTTTCTAACTTAGAAAACTAAATTTGAAAGTAATATTTGTACATCAGCAAAATGGCTTAAATTATCATGACATAGCTCCTTTAAAACTACATACTACAATATTTCAACAATAAATTTCATCCGTTAAAAACAAAATGGCCGTCTATTGTTATGACGGCTATGTGCATGAAATCAGCAACAAAGTGTTATCAACAAGCTGTTATCAACACCGTGACGTCTCAAAGTTAAAATAATCAAAATACTCACCACCATATCTCGTGGAGGGTTTTCACTTTTCCTTTTATCTGCCATTGCGGGTGCTGACTGTTGGCCTTGTAAGTGTGTCAAACTGCCCTTCGTGGTCGGAACAACTCGCTCTAGCGTTTACATGAGAAAGTGGCGTGGTGGCTGGAGTTGATCGGCTCCTCGATGAGGAGGAAGAAGGCGTTCCGCAGGGCACAATTGAAGGCAAGCGAGTGGAGACGACTGGCTGATAAACTGGCGAGGTCTCTTCTGAATCACCATTACTGTGAAGCTGGAAATCACGACGAATATGATTTTCAGATCGAGATCTCTCGATGGAAATCCGCGGACGGTCTTGCGCTCGAAGAACGACTGCAGTTGTTTCTGGAGTTCTCTAAATCTTCAAAGAGCAAAACGAGTGAATTGCTGACCTGTCTTACTGACCTACGTTTAAATTAACTCTGGTTTAATTAATACACGTAAAAGCTTACCGTTCGACGGTGAAAGTGCCTAGACGTTAGCGGTACCTCGGTAAGCTCGTCAAAATCAATCCCTGCATTGCTCGATCTGTTTCTGTGAGACATATTAAAAAACTGCGGAGTAACTTTTGGTTAAAGGCTTGCTTCAACGAAGACGTGACACTTGGACGAAAGACGCTTTAAATTTGAAGTGACGTTCGAAATCCCCCCGATTATGTTAATGTCCAAGAATTGGAATTACACAAAGCGTCGCGCGAGGGCCTTTAGGGATTACCTGTGCATGCACTTCCGAAAATTTGTATCTATTTTTGCGGATCAGAGTACAGCGGCAAATGTTACTGTAATTCTCGTCAGTTCTCGTCATTAGCTCAATATCTTTTCTCAATTCGAAAATGAGGGGAAAAGAGTTATTACTGTAGTCACTGTGATGACTTTGTCAGTCGAGGTACCCGATCGAGACATCTTGAAACTGCCTCTGAAAGTGACAATAGCGCTAGTGACGTCGAGAGAGATTCTGAAGTACACTGCTTGGAATCCTACGATAGTTTTGAGGATCATGAGGAATGTCTCAATGCAGATTTAGCCCTGTCCCTATCCCTTGTTCTATCTTTTTTATTTACTTTTAGCACAATGACATTTCTCTTCTTTTGGGGGACATTGGCTTGGGTTTTTACTAATAAAATACGAACAGTAGCGCAGAAGTTAACAGTCAGTTCAGGCAACTGTATGGCTTGCACCGGTCAAATCACGCAATTCCTTGTACGAGCCTCTACCAATATTCAGTTTGTTTTAGTGAAAATCACACTTTTGATCCAGACAAAAAATGCCCAGATCTTAGTGATGTCCTTAGAGATAAAAAGTAGGGGAACTGAATTTATCATACAAGGTGAGACGCGATTGAAAAAAACCTCTCTGTGGGGTAAAATAGGGTTCGTATGATGTTGAACACATTTGTCTGTTTTGTCTAATATTTGTCCTTGAATGAAATATGGCTTCATATTCAAACAATATTTGTGTTGCATTTATCAGGGACAAATATGATAACATATTTGTCACACATTTGAAGTTTTTGCGACCAGGACAAATGTAAAGTCAGATGTGTCTCACATTTCACCTAGAGCCAAATTTTGTTCAAGTCCATTATTTCATCCAGTGTTAGGGTTTTACCTTCTTTTTAGGGTCAGGGTTTCCCTCGGCTAAGAATAATAATTACTTTTAAGCATCTTAGAAGAGTTAGACAAATTTCTTTCATAGACTACGGGACTGCAGAACGCCATTAAAACTTCACAATGACAACGGGTTAGAGTTTGCCTTTCTTAAATGGGGGTAGTCGCTGGCATCTTTACCACGAGGGCTCACAAAATGCATTTCCAAGAGCCGTTCGCACGCGTTCCGCCTTTGTCCGATGAGAGTAAAAAGGCTATTGATGGAATAACTTGCGACTTTTGGGCGAGTAAGCTATTATCCTTTTAAAAAGGCTTTAACAATTCGGCCTAATCTTGTGGCATCAAATTAGTATCCTTTTGTTTATATTTTTCTGCGCAAATTTTATTCATCAACTATGGGACTGCGGACCGCGGTGGCAGTTCATCCTACTCCTTGCCCTTTAACAAATGTCATTCAACGACAACGGGACTGCGGACCGCGGTGGCAGTTTATAGTACTCCTTGCCCATCTGAACACATTTCATTCATCGACTACGGGACTGCGGACCGCGGTGGCAGTTTATCGTACTCCTTGCCCATCTGAACACATTTCATTCATCGACTACGGGACTGCGGACCGCGGTGGCAGTTTATCGTGCTCCTTTCATTCATCCACTATGGGACTGCGGACCGCGGGAGCAGTCCACTTATAAAGAGCGTGAGTGGCCGGGTATTCTGCAATCGCTCCAAATGTCGCCTTGAGAACAATTATTTTTTATGACGATTAGGAACTTTACAGAGAGAGAAAGCACTTTAGCACACCAACTACAATTCATAAATAAAACTCAATTATCAGTTACGGAAAGGAAGACAGGTTCTGCGCGTATTTCACTTGCTGATAATCAACTTGCTTCAAGTAATTCAAATCCAATAGATACCATCATCGTAACTAATAACTATTAAGGAACGTAAATGTTACTTACTCCCTGATTTGTCAAATTTGCGGGCCAATGTGCCAGGTTAAAAGGAAAATGAGGAAAACAAGAAAAGAAGAAAGTAATTGTACCAGAGTAGTCAGGTGCAGACAAGAACTTAAAGTGAAAAAGGCAAATAATAGCAAAAAAGGAAACTGTTCTGCATGGATGATTTTCTACTTTTTTTAAGTGGCTGAATATACTCTGCGTAGGTTTTTTCACTTGTCCTAAAGTGCTCTGATAGATACATTGAGAAAAAACATCGATTTTAGATAACTCAAGCTTCACATACTATGTGATCACCAGATTGAAGAGTTTTCTACGCAAGTAGAATTGTGCGCTTAAAGTTTGATTTAATTAATTCAATAAAAAACATTCTGCTCGGTTGGAATTGTGCTTTCTACTACTGGTCACGATAAGGAGCTTTTTACCACAATTGGGAATAATGTCGCAATCTGATCGGCCAATTTGCCATTGTCGATATTAGTACAGACGACGCTACTCAAGTCAACGTGGCACGCACTCAAATAATCTTTTTAAGTAATGTCGATATTTATTGTGGACTCACTCAGCTGCGCTTCGAGATTCCACAACATTCTAACCACTATGGGGATGAATATCGTCTTCAATAAAAGTCCAGGCTACGCTAGATCAATGTCAATTTGTTTAATGAAACATAAGCAATCGTAATGCCAGCTTGCTAAACAAAAGGTCTGAACTGGTTAGAAAGTGTCGCCTAGACAACAATTATTTTTTGCGAGGATTAGAAATTTTAGAGAGAGAGAAAGCACATTAGCACACCAACTACATTTCATAAATAGAACTTAATTATCAGTTACGGAAAGGAAGACAGGTTCTGCGCGTATTTCACTTGTTGATAATCAACTTGCTTCATACAATTCAAATCCAATAGATACCATCATCGTAACTAATAACTATTATGGAACGCAAATGTTACTTACCAACTGATTTGTCAAATTTCCGGGGCCAGGGAGCCAGATTAAAAGGAAAATGAAGAAAACAAGAAAAGAGAAAATTAAATGTACCAGAGTAATCAGGCAACTCAATTCATTGCCAAAGAAATAAATTTCAGTCTTCACATGTTTCGTGAAAAAAATCGCATGTAGCAATCAAAAAGCAGGCTTTTAGTGTTTAACACTGTGCCTGTTAGAAACAAAATAAATGCAACTGGAAATGTGTCTTGATTTAATGAATGGTAGAGACCTAAACTATTTGCTCTTTTCTAAATGTAATTCTAGACCGTCCCATATCATCCATACAAATAGGTAAATACGTGGACTCGACTTGTCCCTCCCGCTTTCTGTACAGCTATTTATCTATTTACTTTTGTGTTGCTATGTGAATTGACAGGTCGGTTCGTTGCTATGGGCTAGGGGCGAGTGTTTTTTCAACAGCGAGTCGAGTTGAGTTTTGGAGCATTGCGAGCGAGTAAAGTGATTAAAATATACAAATATCGAACCAGCCGAGTATAATTGTCGTTCGTCACCGACATTTGGTCTTTCGAGCCGGATACTGAGCGAAGTCAAGTGAAAAATCGCCGAGTCAAGCTGTAAGTCACCTGTGTAAATGTAACTGCGTAAATTATTATTATCGAGCAGTGTGGTTAAATACTGTGAAGATTCATTCAAGTCGCATTAAGATGAGTGCCTCGAACAAAGAAGAAAACACTACGACTGTTTACGCCAAGTGAGTCCACTGCTTCAGGTAAACGTTCCGTTTTAAGAAAGAAGTTGCAAGCCGAGAAGTTAGCCCTTGAACTAAAAATAGCCGAAGAAACGTTCGCAAATGAGATCAAATTTCTGCGAGCCGAACAACAGCAGCATGCAAAGCTTTTGGAACTTCAAATGAAAGCTGAAGAACCAAGATTGGAATATGAGTTCGAAGATGCCATCGCCCAGGAAGAAGGTATGTCAAATAAAGGCGATATTGATGAAGAGTTGAATGAATTACCTGTAGACGGCGTGAACGATCGGGTCTCGCGCTTAGACCTGGGAATTACTGAGAACACTGTTGTCGAAAAACCTGACAACGAGGAAATTAGATCCATTAAACCAGAGGTCGTTTCAGACGCCTCTAGTCAACCCTGTAAAAAGGAGAGATGTGAATCATCTATTGCTAAAGTTCAAGCTGAGTTGAAAACCTCTGCCACAGGAAACCTTAGCATGCAGACGTCGAAGACAGATCAGTTGTTTGAGAAAATACTGCAAGCCTTTGTGAAAATCGTTAAACCAAATTTGCAGCAATTTAATGGAAATCCACTAGAGTACTCAAAATTTAAAGCAGCATTTAACGTTGAAGTGGATTAAAGGGAGGTTTACGATGCAACAGAGAAGCTTAAATTTCTACTAGATTCTGTGGAAGGAAGTGCAAGATCATGTCTAGCGAAATTCATGCCAGGTTCAGACAAATACGAGGAGGCATGGACTGCGCTTCAGGAGCGTTTTGGCCGTGTAGACACAGTTATGTCAGCTGGAAAGAAGCGTATAGACCAATTTTCGACCATAGTGAAAGAAAATAGTATGCCGATCGGGCAGTATCAAGAAATGGTTTCTGAGTTGATAGGCATTTTAAAGGAGCACGACTTCCTTCATGAGCTTAATTCGCAAGTCCCTGAAGCAACTGTTGCTAAACTACCTGCACGCCTTTTCTGTAGATGGGCCGAGTTTGTTGAAGGAAAACCAAAGTTGTCAACGTGGGATTCATTTGCAAATTGGCTGGAAAAAGAGGCAAAAAACAGCGAGTCCAAGCAGCGGTGGATGCCAGAGAAGAGAGAGTGGAAGCGTTTAGATACATCTAAAGTTGATAGGCGTAGGTCAGCTGACAAATCACAATCTGGGCTGTTTGTAGGAGCCACAGGAGAAGCTTTACGCACCAGCTGTCGAACTAAGAGGTGCCCAGTTCACCAGTCCACTAATCACACTTTGCAGGAGTGCAAAAGGTTTAAAGGAATGTTGTCTAACGAAAAGGTGAAAGTTGTTGAGGAACACAAACTCTGCTTATGTTGTTTACTACCTGGTCATTGTCTGAGTAAATGCCGTAGTAGGAATAGATGCAAAGTTGAGAACTGCGACATGCGTCATCATACCCTCGTACATGAAGTCGACTTGAAATTTATTGAACGAGCAAAAGCGAAACGCGAATCTGAACGAGTGCCAGATGTTGAAAGTGATCCTGCACAAGTATTCTTGGAAGGTGAAGACTCATCACCATGTCAGGCTGTGGAGCGCCACGAAGGGTATCGCCAGTCAGCGTACGCAGGTTGTGACGCTGGTGGTCGTGCATTGGTTGAAGTACTTCCCATAGTTGTCTTTGAGAAACACGAAAACAACAAGTGATGGCATTGCGTGACTTAGGCTGGAACACAACACTAATAGATGAAAGTTTAGCACTCTCACTTGGACTTCACGGAAAAGAGGTAGATCTTGAAATTCAAGGAGTAAATGTGCGGAAGGTGTTTACTTCCCAGCACATCAAGAAATGCTATGTGGCACGAGTCGGAAGAGACGAAGTTCAGTATTCCTTGCGAGATGTGAAAACAATCCCTGGCCTGAGTGGTCCGGATCAGAAGTTGAAGTGGTCAACAATCAAGCAAGAGTATCAGCACCTGAAGGACTTGGACTTACGTGGCACCGACACAGGTCCAGTGCAGCTCATAATTGGAACTAACAACTCTGATTTGATTCTACCAAAACAAATTGTTAAACCCTCTGGTCAACCAGAAATTGACAGATTGCCTTATGCAGTTGAAACCCTACTTGGATGGGCGGTGACTAACTGGTTACCTAGCGAGCGAGGAGTAGTTTCTCCATACAATGGGTTCAAGGTATACGAAAGAAGTTCAGTTGAAGATGAGGAGCTGGTCGTGGCTCAGTCAGAGATAGAAACGCTAGGTGTGGTGAGGCTAGCAGATCCAACTCGTTCAATTGAGGATAAGCGAGCATTGTCACTAATGGAAAATACAACCTTTAAGAATGCGAATGAAGATGCATACGAGTCAGGCCTACTTTGGAGGGAAGAGGAACCGTCTATACCCAGCAATTACGAAATGGCAAAGAAGAGGCTGCAATCCCTAGAGAAGAATTTTGAGAGCTGTCCTGAGGTCAGAGAGAGATATGCAAAATCAATCCAGGATGACATTGAGAAAGGCTCTGTGAAGAAACTGAGTGAAGAGGAAGTACAGTGCGATAGTAAAGTGACTTGGTACTTACAACACAGATTTGTCATTAACCCCAAGAAAGCTGATCGTCTCAGAAGAGTTTACGATGCATCTGCAAAATTTATGGGACAAAGTTTGAACGATAAGATCTATACAGGGCCAGATCCTCTGTCCTCTCTGTTTGGAGTCCTCCTCAGGTTTTTCGAAGGAAGAATTGCATTGGCTGCTGATGTGAAAGAAATGTGCCATATGCTTCGCCTCCCTGACCATGAAAAGCCGGCGATGAGATTCTTATGGAGGGACTCTCTAAGAGAAGAACCGAGTGTGTATCAGTTCGAGAGAACAGTGTTTGGAGAAGTGTCTGCACCATCTAGAGCGAACTATACTATGAGGCGAAATACTGATGAGAATGGCAGAGATTTACCTCTGGGTGTGAAAGCAGTCTACAAGCACTTTTATATGGATGATGGCCTACCATCAAAAGATTCTCGTCAAGAGGCTATTGAGATGCGGAAGCAGATGACGGAGTTACTACGCCGTGGAGGTCTCCACTTGCACAAATGCTGACGAATGACCCAGACGTTTTGGCGACCATCCTGGAGCAAGATAGATCTCCGAGATTCCTCGAGCTGAGTGAAGACAAGTTGCCAACAGAGAGAACTTTGGGCGTCATTTGGGATGCCCAGGAGGATATGCTCCGGTTTACCGGACTTAAGGGTGATCCAGGTACAACAAAGAGGAAGATCTTGAGCCAAGCATTCTCTGTTTGGGATCCACGAGGACTCATCATCCCATTCACTATCAGAAGTAAGATCATCTTGCAGAATCTGAATCGTGTGAAGTACGGGTGGGATGATGAATTGAAAGAAGTTGATCTTTAATGGCATAGGGAAGCAGAGAAGCTTGACGAAGTGAGAACTCCAAGAACTTTACTTCAAGAACAGAAACCTATCCGAGAAACCGCAGTTCACGTATTTTGTGACGCCAGTCAGGATTCCTATGGCGCGTGTGCGTACCTAAGACATGCGTATACAGATGATATAGTAAAGTGTGGTCTTATTGCGGGAAAAGGCCGTGTTGCCCCTTTAAAGTTACAGTCTATCTGCCGACTGGAGCTCATGGGAGCTCTAGTAGCCGTGCGACTAGCTCAAACACTGGTGAGAGAAATGACCATTAAGATAGAGAAGATAATCTTCTGGATTGACCCCACCACAGTCTTACATTGGATCCGCCAGATAAGTTCCACATATAAAGCATTCGTCGGCAACCGGGTGTCTGAGATTCACACAATTACGAGCAATCTGGAGGCCACACTAGGGGCGGGCACAGTGAGTTGGAGATATGTACCTACAGAGGTTAATCCTGCAGATGACATCTCCCGTGGACTAAGCCCTACAGAACTTTGCAAGGGTTTTCGTTACAGTAGTGGACCCAAGTTCCTGTATGAATCAGCAGAACTGTGGCCAGAGAATAAAGTTGAAGCACTCTCCGAGATAAATGAAGCAAATGAAAGGAAGAAGGGAAGATGGGCTGGAGCATCTCAGGAGAATGAGATCCTGTTAGGTTGGAAGAAGTATTCTTCTCTGACCAAACTAAGAAGAGTTACGGCTTATGTGATGCGATTCGCAAACAATGCAAGAATTAAGAAGGAAACGCGTCTACTGGGAACACTTACTTCGAGTGAAATGAGAGCTGCTCAGAATTATTTGGTGAAGAGGGCACAATTTGAGTCATTCAGCGAAGATATACAGTGTCTAGAGATGGGTAAGGAGATCCACAAGAGAAGTAGAATCAAATCTCTTGATCCGCAGATTGAAGATGGATTCTTAGTTGTTGGTGGAAGACTGCAGAGAGCACAATAACTTCTGTGCACCCAAGGAAATTGAGTGGAAATTTCAGCCTCCTAGCGCCCCACACTTTTGGGGAGCGTGGGAGAGACTGGTGCAGTGTACAAAGAAGACGCTGAAGGCAATTCTGACACACATGACAGTTTCCAAAGAAGTGCTAAGAACTGCGCTAGTTGAAGCAGAAGGTATACTAAACAGTCGACCAATTATTCATGTGTCCAATGATGCAGGGGATATTGAAGCATTAACCCCAAATAATTTGTTGCTGTTGCGGTCGAGTCCGAGTTACGAAGATGCGGAAGTTAGTGATAGAGAGATCAACTCGATGAAGATGTGGAGACGGTCCCAAGCGCTAGCAAACTTCTTTTGGAGACGTTTTACCAAGGAATACCTTCCTAGCCTCACAGAGAGGAAGAAGTGGAAAGAGAAGAAACAGAACCTCAAAGAAGGAGATGTTGTCCTAGTTGCTGAGCCAAATCATCCGCGTGGAGTATGGCCATTGGGCAGAATCGTATCAACTAATCCTGGGCGAGATGGGTTAGTTCGAGCAGTTACAGTCCACACTCAGCACGGAGAGTACAAGAGATCGATTACTAAACTTTGTTTATTAGAGGAAGCTGAAGTGTAGAACTGTTAATCTTCTCGACAAACGTTGTGTCTCGACTAGGGGAGGGGATGTCCCTCCCGCTTCCGGTACATTTATTTATCTATCTATTCTTGTGTTGCTATGTGAACTGACAGGTCGGTTCGTTGCTATTGGCCAGGGGCGAGTGTTTTTTCAACAGCGAGTCGAGTTGAGTTTTGGAGTATTGCGAGCGAATAAAGTGATTAAAATATACAATTATCGAACCAGCCGAGTTTAATTGTCGTTCGTCACCGACACCACTTGTTTGTAGCAGTTTTATTTAGTCAATAACCATTATTAAAATCAATGACTACTTAGCAACGAGAGCATTACTTACAACCTGAATTGTCAAACGGGGACCAACGCAAGCAGATTTAAAGGGAAATGAAGACAAAAAAAGTAGTAAAGAAAATGAGAACACCGTGACTAGAGTACGTATTAACTACAAACGACAATTAATCGTAAACTCTAATATCAATTACGAACAGGCAGCAGAATTTCGGGCTTCATTTCCTTTCTTGGGTATTGTCAGTCTAGATATTCAACATGATTCAAGAAATTCAAATTTTTCTCAACTAGTGAATATTAGGCAACAAAAATGTTACGTGCGGTCTGATTTAACAAATGTGAACCAAAACACCAGATTGAGAGCAAAATAAAGAGAACTAATTAAAAAAGTAAACACACTAGAGCAAAACTGGGATGAATTCATTACACAGAATTATCAATTACAACCCGAGGAAACTAAACCTCACTGTGTATTTGTTTTGTATCGCAAGGTGTACGACGGCAATTGAGAAGTACCCCCATCAAATAAAAAGGAAACAAAAACCGAAAGGTGGAAAGTAACGAACTGGAACAACGATTAAAATTAAACTAATATAGCATAGATAACAGTAAAAAAAAAAAAAAGGGAGAAGAGTTTCGATCCGTTAAAGCATAGAGTACTACTTTTCAATTTTATTGCAAAGTTCCATTGGTCATTACTTTTTTTGAGAGCTACAAAATGGAGACAACCTATTCCTAGAACGGATTTCAAATGCAACAGAAACATAATTAATGTTACTCACCAGCTAATTTGTCATATGACCCAAGTGAATCAGATGAAAGAGAAAAGAAAAAGAAAGAGCAAGAAAGTAAGTAAATTAGAACAGGATGCCAGTAATTTTTGAAAGAAAAAGCAAAGTCCAACTAGTGAAATTGAAGCGGTATAAAGATCTTCTTAATGGATTTCGGACATTATACATATGAATTTAACTCGATTATTAATTGCTCAGGGTGCACTGAACTCAGCCAGTCTTCTTTCAGAATATACCTGCAATTTTCAAGTGGCTCTGAATTGAGTACAATTCCAAACGAGTCTTTCGGGATCTATGAAATGGTGCATATTTGAAGCAGAGAGCGAAAAAAGTGGTTAAAAAATGCTGTCATAAAAAAAAATTCGATGGATGGAACAATTTCATTTCTCAGAAGCCTCAGACTGCTTAGACCGCCGGTTTCAAATTTCCTCAACTGTTTCATTTTTATCATCTTTTGTTAAACATCGTAAAAGACAAAAATAAAAATTATCATTTTGATAGTGGTAAATATTAATATTCTTAAGATAAAACCTGTCTCAGTAGGAAAAATTTTAAGCTTTCTATATCAAGTATAACCATCTCACAATATAGTCCCTTTGCATGTTCATCGCGATGTTTCGGCCGCATAGAGCGAGTTTTAATTTTCTCCAATCTAGAGATCGAAGTCGACTAGATTCGAGTTATCCCATGAACCGTTCTTTTTTCAAGCTGTGATCGGGTGGAATCTTACAAACGCAATTGATAAATTTTGAAAATAAATGATAACGGTGGTTCGCTGTCTTTTTCTCCTACCGTGATATTTTTGGATAACTCGAATTTACAGTGACCAACTCAGCCCGCTTTGTATTTAACTTCAGCGGTGAAACAATCCAAGACAACGAGATCATAGCGCCTTGCGTCGTCTAGTCACTGTTAACAAACGTTTTAATTGAGGCAGCTCTACAAGCAGCTTTACAAGAAACTGGAAAACTATTCTAGCATTTCCCATGGTATGGCATTATCACCTAGTCAGATCACGGAGATCTTGAGCCTAGAGGTTTAAATATTACCATCCCTATAACGGATCAATTTACGAACAGATAGAAGACACACTGACTACATCGGGAGAAAAACAATAAGTGATCATCTAAACGGAGCATTCACTCCGATGAGAAACTGCAACCTTTCCTTTTCGTCTTAGATGCTACTCCCTTAGAAATAAACGCAGCATTAGGGACAGGAAGGATCTCCTAATCAACAAAATCAAGTTCTGACTTTTTCATTACAGGATGACAACAGCAGTTTTCCAATATTAAGGAATATAGCTAATAAGAAGAGACAAACGCAAATTCAATAGAGATATAATTAATGTTACTTACAAGCTCATTTGTTATAAGGCCCAAATTAATCAGATAAAAGAGAAAAGAAAATATAACGTAAGTAAATATAAAAATAGGCAGTTAAGGCTGCATATAGCTACTGCTGCTGCACCCCACATACTTTAAATACACTGTTACGTAAGAGAAGGATGATTCCAGAATATAGAGACTAATTGTCACTCAACAAAGAATCAAATTGTTACAAATAATCATATTAACAATAATGGAAACAATAAAAATTATGAAAAAAATGATAACAGTAAAAGATTGTAATAATAGGGAATAGCTCAAGCACCTCTCCTTTCCTCTATCTGTCTATCCTCCTGGCTTCAATAATGAATAAACTAAGTTTCTTTAAATTTTAATTTTGCCGTTTATTAAAAATTGTATTCTTGTTTCATTGCAATTCCATTTTTGTGAGACTTTTATTTCATACAACAGGGCATTCCGCCTGGAAAATTTCGCGGCGCTTTAGAGCATTTGTCGCTAATTGAAATGGTAAAATGCTCTCTTTATGAATAAATAACGCTGTTCTTCAAAGTTAGCAGGATGCGCAGATCAAACCTTTCTAGATATATCAGTAGTGTATCACGTGCTCGTTCCGCGTTACTTCCGAAAATATGTAAGACACACTTAAAAATTACATGACAGGGATAGTGGGTGACAATATTTCAAGATAAGAGTGAAGTAGCAATGAGGAGGAACGATCTGATTGACAAGAGGCACTAAAGCGGAAAGCGAGGGAATAATCTCCAGTATTTTCTTAGGGAGTAACAGGGCTAGCACAGGCCGTGGTTGATAAATCTGAAACATGTTAGGTTTTCCTTGACGAGTTCGACCAACAGCGAAAAATAAAAAAAGAGATAGGGCGCAATTTTTTTTCTTAGTCACCATGCAGTAAATGGTTTGAACCCGGGGGTAACATGTGAAGGTGTAGTCTGATCGTCCGGGTGAGTGTAGTCCTGAGAAGGACTGTTGTCGGTGGCAGTGACTGACGTTTCGACAACCTGTGCGGAAGTCATCATCAGAGTCAAGTGAGTGATTGTTGTCAGTAGAATGTTCTTATTCCAGTTCGTGTGAAATGATCGGTTGGTTTTGCCGTGATGTTATTGGCTGTAAGACTCAAGTGACGTAAGTCGTTCGTGATTGGTCTGTTTCGGTCTGTCGGTAAAGCTAGGTTGTTCTTTTTCGGTCGTTTGTGATGTTTATGTCGTGAATGAGTCGTTTGTATGGGGCGGGTAGTTGTTGACATCTGTTTAGGGGAGTCTGTTCTAAGTTAGTAAACCAGCTTTCCAGAGTCAGTCGTTGAAAATAGTCAGTGCTGTAGGTTAGGCATTGCGCAGAGTCCCAGTCAATGTTGTGGTTGGTAAGTCGATGGTGTTCAGCAATGTGATTGCTGACATCACCTTTCCTCGTCGCCCGTCTGTGTTCAGTCAGTCTTGTTGTGAGGTTTCTGCCAGTCTCACCGATGTAGGAGGCTTGGCAGTCGGAACAATTGATCTTATAAATCGTTCCCTGTCTGTTCCTCGGTTCGTCTTTGTCTTTAACGTTGGTTAGGGGTGGTGATGGGTCTGTGGTCTGTTAGTCACCATGTTCTGATAGGATCAAAAGATGTCAAATGGCTCCTTGAAAAGTGATATAGCCTACGAGGGTCACCTACATTTTGATTTTCTTCACTATTTTTTGAATCCATGAACACAAAAACCTCAAGGCATGCGTAATCAGACAGCACAAATCGACAACTACGCTTTACTTTATGACAGCCGCGTTCTTAGAACAAAACCCCAGGACAGACAAGCCAGGCTTAGGTGCAGCTCAACCCAGGACGACCGCGTAGTCCGCCATTTTGACATTTTTTGTATCGCGTATCCAAAACGTGGTAATTATGGAAAACGAAAAAAACACGGACGAACACGTGTAACCGTTTATGTCAAGTTAAGTCAGAGATCGACAAAATAAACAACTCGGAGATGAGCACCGACCAATTTATGCAGCGCATCCCAACCCAACCTCTTGTTTTACCATTTCATTTTTAAATTTGATTCCGATTATAAGCCGCACAAGTTCGATAAACCCATAACTACACGCAGGTTTTGAAGCAAGTGTGTTTAGTGAGCTATAATATAATCGCTGACATCGATTTTCTGAGAGGCGGTGCTATTAGATCAAAATAACGCGCAAAACCATTTCTTTCCACGAAGCTGGACCAGAACACTGCGAAAAACAACAAAAAAAAGCCTTCGATATTTGGTATTTAAGGTCTAAACTGTATTATAAAATGGTTTATGTGTAGTTAACAGTTCTCCTTTTTCTATTTATCTTCTTTTTATAGTTATTTTTCATGGATAGAGTAGTCTATGAAAAACCCATGTGTACACCCAAAGGGAAAGAGTTAAAATGGAGCAATCTTGACCGAACAAGCAAGATCAGGTCGACTTAACTTAAAGACGCATATTGCAACCTTTTATCAAAGAACGTATTCGTGCGTTTGTCGCCAAAAGCGCTGGAATTACCTTGCCACAAAAAAAAGGTTACTTTGAGGAGGCTCAAAAGGGTTTTCCACGATTAACAGCAAGTGCCAATCAGTAAGAGATATCAGGACTGTCAAACTTATCATCAGGATAATGACTTGACATATGCATAGCACTATTTTAGGGCAATCTTTTAAGGGGGTTCGTCAGACATCATCTGTTGCCATGGCAACATAGTAGAGCTAAAAGACCTTCTAAAACTCAGTTTTTTAAAGATATCTCAAAAACCAAGTCGGTTACCTTTTTTATTTAAATTTCTTAAACATCATCACATTCTCTATCTGTACACGTGATATAAAAAAAGCTATCAGGTAGAACTTGAGTTATTTAGGAAAATGCTGTTTTAAAAATGTAAAAAAAATTCATTAAATAACTTTTTATCTTCATTTTTTTCAGGAATGCGTAATGGCGAAAATAATTTGTATTCAGAAAACTAGGGCCAGATGGGTCACCGCGCTAATTCTCGAGATACCAGCTCATCAACTTAGCAAGCTTTATTTCCGGTTCCCGCAATTTTAGGTCACACTTTACCGTCGGTCATGCGTTTTGAATGATACCGCTGACTCAGTGGCTCATGTTCGAGAGGATGAGTCCGCGTCCGCGTGATCAAACGATGTCTTCAGGGAAGGGAAAGGCAACCCGTAAGAAAAAGCGCTCGTTCTGAAAATGGACTTGACCTCTTTTGTGATTTTCCACATTCTTAAAAAAATTATCATTTGAGTGTCACACTGCTTCCCGTTACGAGTGTAGGAAATGTGAAAGTATTTCGGAGAGAATTCTCTTGTTTGAGGTCACTCCTGCGGAATTCGATTTATGGCGACAAGTGAATGTTGCTGTTGGCGCCAATGCAAGTATACCATACAGGCCATTGGTGTTGAATTTCTCGTACAGAGATTGTAGTTTACGATAAGAAAGACCATCATCTGCCAGCTTCTGGACAATACTTGAGAAAAGATTAAGCTTTCCATCAAACGTCTGTATGGTGTCTTAATACGTCGTTCTAAGAATATAGCCCCATCGAAGGCCTCATCCGCCGATACACATTCACCATGGGTCACCACTTGTTCATTGATTTGCAGAGGACCAGTGAAAGTAAATTTTCGAAGGGCTCTGTCGTCTTTCAGAGCGTCACGAGCTTTAAACTTAGCAGAAAACAGGGTTTCATTTCCGCGGATGCGAACGCGCGCGCTACCGCTTAATTCTCTCACGAGTAGTTTCCTTACGTGTATCTTGGAATCCATTCTCCGCTCGGTCAAAAAAACCCTTTCGAGCCTCCTTAAAGTCACAGATAATTAAAACCATCCATGGGATTGTTTTAATGGGATCAAAAGATCTACCCATCTTGTCCGCTTGGATAGCCAGTTTAACACAGGCCTAAAGCCCTTGATCTTAATCAATCGCTAGCCATGTAATTGAAGATGTATTTCATCCAAATAACGGACCTCACTTTGACATCGAATTTCAATTGACACTCTGCCAATCATTGAATTCTTAATCATTCCATCACATATATTGTTTCATAAGAATAAAACGACAAAACGATAAATTAATCAAACGATTAAACAGAAGAATAATTTCATATCATAACGAGCTTCCCCTCTACCGTTCATTTTGCGAATATTTTCAAATGACGAATGACAGGCGGATACAATCACTTTGGATGAATATGACTATGCCACCCGCTCCAAGAGGTAGAAGAGGAAAAAAGATACACAAAATCAATAATGAAAGTAACATGTACAAATCATCTAAAGAATTGACCTGAACTTCACCAGGAACTTTTACTAACACTATACCAAAATCAAAGTAAAGAAAGTTGGCACTTACATCCTGATGCGTCCATCGAATACATGGTGGAACGCAGGGAGAAAACGAAGAATGAACAGATTAAAATAATAAACTAAAAACAGAATTCCTACCAATGTATTCTAATTACGAGAAAAAGGGGGAGTGAAATCTTCCTAGACGAATTTGACTATGCCAAAGAGAAATGGAAGGGAGGAAACGTCTTTGAAAACCTGACAAGAATCGTGTTGTATGACGTCAATCTAATCTATGAAAAATCTTGTAACTTGATAGACTGGTGGTATTTTGTGCGTGGTGGCGCGTTCTTGCGCAAAAAATAGTTGAAGTAAACAACAGAATTCAAATGAATTCGTTTTCCATTATTTTGGGTAAATTCGCAATTCAGTATCCGTGTTACCTCAAAAAAACATAACAATGGCTTTCTGCCGTTCTTCTTGAAATTTCTCTATTCCCGAGGGTCACATTGTTTTCCGTAGAGGTGACTATTAAAACGCTCTGTTGACCATCTTGTTCGTTAATAGAAAATAAAATCATCAACTCTAACTAATCAGAATTTATGAAAGCATCGACAAAACAGTTAGCCAATGGAAAATCATCGCACTGTTTCATGCAAAAGAGTGACGTCATAGACACGATGCATGTCAGGCTTTCGTAGACGTTCCCTCTCTTCCGGGGAGAAGGAGGGGGTACAGCTACACGTAAGCCTTCGCTAAGCAAATAGTGTTGATGAAATATGTCTCAAGGGTAATCTAACTAATCCTAGCGTCTGTATAGTGCCCACGATTTTCTAAGGAATTAGAGTGCTCGCATTGACAATTGTATTATCCTTTGATGACTAGAAGGTCGAGAGTGTATCGGGATAACTGGGAAAAATTAAAATTAATGTTTAGAGAGGTCTTAGTAATATCGAGCTAACCTTTCAGTTGCGGAACTCAACTGCTAATTGAATGTGCATAATATTACAAAGCGTAATTTAGAATGGTTCAGTTTAATCCAGAAAAAAAAAATACTTCAAAAACCTGTACTACCAGCGAAACGTATTCTCCTTAGTTTTCAAGGTCAAATCAGGTCACGTGATCTCAAATTAGCAAACTAACGGTCAAATGTTCAATCTTTTCATGTGTTTTCCTTTTCCAATAGTTATTAACCCTAAATATTAAAAAATTGAACTCCTGCTTTTTCTTTAGATGTTTGACAGTGAGATGTGTGAATTAATCGACCCCATTACGAAGCGCCTGAGTGAAAAGTGTTCTCGATAAAAACTCGTTTTGATAGTGAACATAAAACCACTTACCGTCTGACATATCCGGTAACATTAAGGGAATAAAAGAAGCGGAAGAAGCAAAATTAGTGTTTCAAGCTTTCAAAGCACTTCAATATATTTTGCCATGTACATACACTATAATGTCTACGAAATGCTTAAAAAAGATAAAATGGTGGCTACTTACAACCTAGAGATTGAGTTCATTTTGGAAAGTTGAGAGAAATGATAATGAAAGAAAAACATATTGTTAGTATTTAAATGCAAAAGCTTAAAAGCTGATATATATTTTTCTAACTACCGCTTTATCTAAATGTTTATGTAGGGAATTTTTATGTATTTTGTTTTTCTAGTGTTCAATTTAGAACTACACAGTCTATTCTCAGAGTTACTTGGATTCCCGCATCTTAGAAGTTCGATTTAATGTTTCAATAAAGCCGCCAGTAGTGTAATTGACTGGGACTTTGGACAATTCAAAGTTGTAAAAATTCAGTAATGATACAAGTTTGGATAATTATTTCTTAATCATTATTACTCTGTTATTAATCATAACATAGCAAAACGATTTAATATAACAACATTAAATTGTGAAATAAAACTTATATTTAAAGACGCAGTTACAAAGAATTCCAAGCATTGTAGGTCCTGCAACATTCTTTAGCTAGACCAAACGTGTCACTAGCAAAGACACGAACAGAAAGTCGATTAAGTCAAACAAGCTATATATAAAACTGAAATTTATGCAGAACATACGATGCAAGTATTAAACATAAATTTTCATGGATTAAGATCTCAGCAGGACCAAGTATGGAAGTAAAAGTAACACATTACCTAGGTACTTTAACACTGATAAGTTTGACAAGAATCGTGTTATATGAGGTCACTCTAATCTATGGAAGATTTTGTAACTTGATAGACTGATGGTAATTTCCGCGTAGTGGCACGTTCCTGCGCAAAAAATAATCGAAGTAAACAACAGAACTTGAATGAATTCGTTTTCCATTATTTTGGGTAAATTCGCAATTCAGTGTCCGTGCTTCAGTATATACAATGCTATAGGGATACAGAGAAGAGGACACCGTCGTCTAAAAGAGTTGGATCGCTCTATTAGCCTTGCAGCACCGCTCCCAACGAGACCGACTGTTGAAAGCAGGCAAATCTTTTATCCCAAGTCCATTGGGGGTAGCTCCTGGTCTTCCATAAGAGCTTTAACGACGGCATAATAATCAGAGTGAAGAATTTCTTCCAGAAACGGCGGCACAGTAGTTATAGTGAAGAGTTTCTTCCAAAAATTTCTCTATTCCCGAGGGTCACGCAGACTTGCCTTAAAACTTCGCCGTAGATCATTGTTGTCCGTGGAGGTGACCATTAAAACATTCTGTTTATCGTCTTGTTCATTAATAGAAAATAGAACTACCAATTCTAACTAGTCAGAATTTATGAAAGAATCGAAAAAACGGCTATCCAATAGGAAATCATCGCACTGTTTTAAGCAAAAGAGTGACGTCATAAACACGATGCGTGTCAAGTTTTCGTAGACGTTCCCTCTCTTCCGGGGAGGAGGAGGAGGAGGGGGGTACAGATACACGTAAGCCTTCGCTAAGCAAATAGTGTTGATGAAATCGAACTCAAGGGTAACCTAACTATTCCTAGCGTCTGTATATTGCCTACGAATTTCTAAAGAATTAGAGTGCCCGCATTGAGAATTGTATTTTCTCTCGACGATTAGAAGGTCAAGAGTGTTTCGAGATAACTGGGAAAAATTAAAATTAATGTTTAGAGAGGTCTTAGTAACGAGGAGTTAACCATTTACGGAACTCAAGTGTATTAAGGGTTGGCTGGCTAATTAAATATGCAGAACATTACAAAATGCAATTTAGAATGATTTAATACAGCAACATTAAATTGTAAAATAAGACTTGTCTTTAAAGATCCAATTACAAAGAATTCCAAGCAATGTACGTCCTACAACATTCTTTAGCTTCACCAAACATGTCACAAGCAAAGAAACGAACAGAAAGTTGGTGAAGTAAAATATGCCATGAATAAAATTGACATCCATGCAGAAAATACGACGCAAGTATTACACATAAATTCTCGTGGATTGAGATCTCAGCAAGACCAAGTATGGAACTAGATGTAACACATTACTTAGGTACTTCAACACTGATAAGTTACTCTGCTACCCTCCATTGGGACAAAAAGAAAAAGAATACAATACTTCATCAGTGCACTCACACGTATAAATATTAATGTGGAAATCATTAGACCTTTTCTCTCGATCAGTGAGGAAGCCAGGAAGGAGTATCAAGCTGCGGAATGGTTTGCAGGTTTAAATATGCTGTAAAGAGCACTTCAGTTTTTCTTATTGATAACCTGGAAAAAAGGCTATGTGTTCTTGTAACATGACGTTATCATTAAGTAGAACATATCTTACACAAACCCCGATTTCGTAAAAAATTACGAGTATTGCGAACAATACTCTTCGATATTTCGTAGCTGCCATCATTTGTACATGTTTCACAAGTTCACATGAAGTGAGGTGCGATTTAAAAAGAAACGACGTCAAAGCTTCAACAAGGAAAATCCACATGCAGAATTATCATAGGGTTCCATAGGGTAAAAACAGAGCTCTTTATTCTATTTATGATGTAGCTGTTCGAGTTTTGTCACCAGCATAAGACCCGGCAAGGATGAGTTACAGGAAGTCGATTTCTGTCGCAAGACTGCAGGAATCGCTCAAAGTATATTTTCCGCCAAGTTTGATCTCTAACTTTCAATGCTTTCGAATGCAACGAAAGGCATTCACCTTTCCATTCAATTTTTGCTAACCGGCCCCCGGTTAGCTCAACTGTTTAGAGCGCCGGATTGTATTGTGAAGGAGGTCGAGGGTTCGTGCCCCGGCCGGTCCAATACTCATGATCTTAAAATAGCTGAGGAGAATTTGCTGCCTTTCTATAATATTAAAAAATGGATCGATATTCTAGTCTTCTGGGATAAGGACGAATAAAGCGTAGACCCCGTCTCCTGCAGGGTTAGGGGTAGGCCTAGGAGACTTTAATTTCACACGCGCGAGATCGCTGTGTGGTGGATGTCCATCCCTGAGGTAGGATAGGTGAGTGGTGTTGTAAGAATGGCCCCGAGAAGCCCTATGAGGGAGTGGTTAAATAACGTATGTATGTATGTATGTATGTATGTATATATGTATGTATGTATCTTATTCGTTGGTTTTTATTATTCCAAAAAATTCGAAATTTCACTTTGTCTTGTAACATTTCAGCACTTTCTCGAATCCTAGCATTCGGATTTCCCGACAAGATTCGACATTTCTTTTCATTAAGCACTAAAACACATTTTTTGGGCTTTAGAGCCACACAAAATGTTGGGGGAACACGAGCTAAAGGCGGGTGATTAAAAAGCTTTGTGAGTGTTCTCCCAACATCCCGAGAGGTTTTGTGACGCTTTCTAATAAATTTTAGTTATAACGCGCGCTGTAATTAGTTGAAAGAGCGATCTATCGGAGTACAAAACACGGAGCTGAGCTAAGGTTTACCAAAAATCCAAGGAAACACATCATATCCTTGTTGGACTAATTTCAGGAAAAAAATGTTTCTTAACATTTGAGGTTCAGAATACATTCATGATTTCAAACATACAAGTTACTGTGAAAAATAAATCAAAAGCCCATAAACAAAGCCGACGCACGACACAATCCCTATTAAATGGTTTTCTCTCTCGTGTTGTGTTGCTCCAGAATCGCTTTTTAGGCCAAGATTCATCGAATTTGAAGCGAAACAAATTATGGCTTTTCATTTTAATAAGGAAAATTCATATTTTGAAGAAATGGCACTCTGTGCATCCAAAGAACCAAATAAAGGTTTGTAAGCATGCCAAGCGCCGTAATTGACGTCATTATAACGTGAGCGGAGAAGAAATTCCTCGACTAACAGAAAACGAAATAGAATGTTCGAGTTTTGAAGGTTTTTCATGCTTGGTTGGATTGCTAAAACAAGGCTATCAGAATCCTCGTTAGAATGGTTTAAGTTATTTGATCGGTTGAACAATACGTAAGCTGTCAAAAATGCCAAAAATGGCGCTCATTCCTTTTATGACATAAACAGATCAAATCCAACCTCTACAACCTGATGAAACATGCGTTTGAAAACTGAATTGACCAATCAGACGATGCATACCATATATTCACTATGTCATAATCCAAGAAAGTTGGCGTTTTCTTCTTAAAGAGGGGCTTTCATTATCTACGACTGCAAACCCAGCAAACTTGCTTGACATCCTTCGTTGATTTTCTAAAAGAGTATGGCTGTAGTTGGATATTGAACCCGCGTTGACCTAACCTGTTAGCTCGGAAATTGTTTTCTGTGGGCCGTGTTCACAGGATTTTCTCGCTTCCGCGTTGTCGCGAGCGAAAGAGGTTTTTCATGCCTCTCCAAGAATTAACTGTTCAGTTCAAAATAAAGAAAGAACCTCAAGCTCGCTTAACCAATCAGAATGCGAGATTGTATTCAACGATGCCATTACATTGCGAATAGTGAATAGCCAAGGGCGTTACGATCAGACTTTTTAATACTTTAGAAATATGAAAAGTCGTCCAAAAAAAGGGAATCGGGTTGCAGGGCCCACTTTGCTTTCATCAATAACAAAATGGAACAGATCCTATGTCAAATGCAGCTACCTGTTTGTTATTGTTCTCGAAAGTTCCAAGCTATCTCGATGAATATTATTCAGCCGCTCGAAAGTAAGTGCATTCTATGCAAATACAATCAAAAGGCTTATTTTAAATACCAGTACTTTGATCTCAAACAATTAAATTAAGGAATAGATAAACATACGTAGCACAATAAATAGGTACTTACACGCTGTTGAGCATGAAGTAAAATGAAAGAAAGAAAACAACAAATAGTCAACTGTTGTTAATCATTTTAGCATACATATCATTAACCTTTATTCCCAGAAAAACTGGCAGGAAACCTGTGTTGGTTGAAATCTCGTCTATTCGGAGACTACGTAGAAAGTTATTTTGCGAGTAGTGAATAGCGAAGGGCGTTACGATCAGACTTTTCAATACTTTAGAAATATGAAAAGTCGTCCAAAAAAAAGGGAATCGGATAGCAGGGCCCATTCTGCTTTTATCAATAACAAAATGGAACAGATCCTATGTCAAGTGCAGCTACCTGTTTGTTATTGTTCTCGTAACTTCCAAGCTATCTCGATCGATATTATTCAGCCGCTCGAAAGTAAGTGCATTCTATGCAAATACAACCAAAGGCTTATTTGAAATACCAGTACTTTGATCTCAAACAATTAAATTAAGGAATAGGTAAACATACGTAGCACAATAAATAGGTACTTACACCCTGTTGAGCATGAAGTGAGATGAAAGAAAGAAAACAACAAATAGTCAACTGTTGCTAATCATTTTAGCATACTTATCATTAACCTTTATTCCCAGAAAAAATGGCAGAAAACCTGTGTTGGTTGAAATCTCGTCTATTTGGAGACTACGTAGAAAGTTATTTTGCGAGTAGTGAATAGCGAAGGGCGTTACGATCAGACTTTTTAATACTTTAGAAATATGAAAAGTCGTCCAAAAAAAGGGAATCGGGTTGCAGGGCCCTTTTTGCTTTTATCAATAACAAAATGGAACAAATCCTATGTCAAATGCAGCTACCTGTTTGTTATTGTTCTCATAACTTCCAAGCTTTCTCGATCGATATTATTCAGCCGCTCGAAAGTAAGTGCATTCTATGCAAATACAATTAAAGGCTTATTTGAAACACGAGTACTTTGATCTCAAACAATTAAATGAAGGAATAGGTAAACATACGTAGCACAATAAATAGGTACTTACGCCCTGTTGAGCATGAGGTGAAATGAGAGAAAGAAAACAACAAATAGTCAACTGTTTTTAAACATTTTAGCATACTTATCATTAACCTTTATTCCCAGAAAAAATGGCAGGAAACCTGTGTTGGTTGAAATCTCGTCTATTTGGAGACTACGTAGAAAGTTATTTTGCGAGTAGTGAATAGCGAGAGGAGTAACGATCAGACTCTTTAATACTTCACAAATATGAAAAGTCGTCCAAAAAGAGGGAATCGGGTTGCAGGGCCCTTTTTGCCTTTATCAATAACAAAATGGAACAAATCCTATGTCAAATGCAGCTACCTGTTTGTTATTGTTTTCGTAGCTTCTAAGCTATCTCGATCGATATTATTCAACGCTCGAAAGTAAGTGCATTCTATGCAAATACAACCAAAGGCTTATTTGAAATACAAGTACTTTAATCTCAAACAGTTAAATTAAGGAATAGTTAAACATACGTAGCACAATAGATAGGTACTTACGCCCTATTGAGTATGAGGTGAAATGAGAGAAAGAAAACAACAAATAGTCAACTGTTGTTAATCATTTTAGCATACTTAGCATTAATCTTTATTCCCAGAAAAAATGGCAGGAAACCTGTGTTGGTTGAAATCTCGTCTATTCGGAGACTACGTAGAAAGTTATTTTGCGAGTAGTGACTAGCGAAGGGCGTTACGGTCAGACTTTTTAATACTTTAGAAATAGGAAAAGTCGTCCAAAAAAGGGGAATCTTGTTGCTGGGCCTTTTTTGCTTTTATCAATAACCAAATGAAACAAATCCTATATCAAATGCAGCTACCTGTTCGTTATTGTTCTCGTAACTTCCAAGCTATCGCGATGGATATTATTCAGCCGCTCGAGAGTAAGTGCATTCTATTCAAATACAACCAAAGGCTTATTTGAAATACGAGTGCTTTCATCTCAAACAATTAAATTAAGGTATAGGTAAAAATACGTAGCACAATAAATTGGTACTTACGCCCTGTTGAGCATGAGGTGAAATGAAAGAAAGAAAAGAGCAAATAGTCAACTGCTGTTAATCATTTTAGCATACTTATCATTAACCTTTACTCCCAGAAAAAATGGCAGGAAACCTGTGTTGGTTGAAATCTCGTCTATTCGGAGTCTACGTAGAAAGTTATTTTGCGAGTAGTGAGTAGCGAAGGGCGTTACAATCAGACTTTTTAACACTTTAGAAATATGAAAAGTCGTCCAAAAAAGGGAATCGGGTTGCAGGGCCCTTTTTGCCTTTATCAATAACAAAATGGAACAAATCTTATGTCAAATGCAGCTACCTGTTCGTTATTGTTCTCGTAACTTCCAAGCTATCTCGATCGATATTATTCAGCCGCTCGAAAGTAAGTGCATTCTATGCAAATACAACCAAAGGCTTATTTGAAATACCAGTACTTTGATCTCAAACAATTAAATGAAGGAATAGGTAAACATACGTAGCACAATAAATAGGTACTTACACCCTGTTGAGCATGAGGTGAAATGAAAGAAAGAAAAGAACAAATAGTCAACTGTTATTAATCATTTTAGCATACTTATCATTAACCTTTATTCCCAGAAAAAATGGCAGGAAACCTGTGTTGGTTGAAATCTCGTCTATTTGGAGACTACGTAGAAAGTTATTTTGCGAGTAGTGAATAGCGAAGAGTGTTACGATCAGACTTTTTAATACTTTAGAAATATGAAAAGTCGTCCAAAAAAAGGGAATCGGGTTGCAGGGCCCTATGTGCTTTTATCAATAACAAAGTGGAACAAATCCTATGTCAAATGCAGCTACCTGTTTGTTATTGTTCTCGTAACTTCCAAGCTATCTCGATCGATATTATTCAGCCGCTCGAAAGTAAGTGCATTCTATGCAAATACAGCCAAAGGCCTAATTTAACTAAGGAAAAAGTTCAAGGAATGGATAAACATGCATAGCAAAAATAGTAATCATTAACCCTTTCTCTTAGAAAAGTCCAGGAAAGCCGCCATCTTTTTTATCTCCTCTTATTGAATTACAATCAGGAGATTTCTTTCGCTCTCGAATGACTCGGTGAAAATTTTTATATCCAGCATGCAATTTTTGCACGACACTCGAGCTAAGAAGACAACGACGGAATGTGGCGAAAAAATAAAGGGAGAAAAAATCGTATGGTTGGAGGTCGAGGGTAAATATCTTAAACGACATGGAATATTGTGTACGGTTCTTGTTTACGGTCAGTAGTGTTCCTCATACCGATTTATTTAATATTATTATTAATATTATTTTGCGATTGTAATACATAATTGATGTGTTTCCTTTGGTTGTTTAGTTTTACATACAGTTAGCTTGTTCGGAGTTTGACGATCGAAGGGCTTTTCAAATAGCTTTGTCCATTGAACACGATGCGAAAGAAGGGAATGTATTTTGAAACCTGAAGACTGTTGCGTCGAGAAATTCTATTTTTGATCATTAAGTTTATTTATCCGCTAATAAGATACGTTATAGTGATATCATAATACTAATGTAAGTCATTTGTCAGCTGTGGGCCTGGTCGACTCACTTGGTAAATATCAAATCGTTTCGTATACTTTATTATCTGAGCATTTCATAACAGTGTGACTTCCTGTTAGGATTCGAACGCACTTCTTTGATTGTCTGACACTATAGTCGTCAATAAAGATGTTTGATAACAGTGAACCAAAAGCCCAGCAATGACGAAACATTCGAATCCCAATCGCTAACTCCGAGGACCGTGACGGATAACACTCAGATGGCAGAAGAAGCCAAAAACATTCGACGAACAGCCAAAGCAATGTTTACCAGGATGCGCAATGAACTCCTGAAGCCTATGGATGCCGACCAAGGACGAAAAATGGTCGAAGATAATTACGTGAAGCTTTCAGAAGCATGGGATATCGTTGAAAGTAAGCACGATCTATACACGATGTATTTAACGGATGAAGAACTGGAAGTCGCGGAGAGGTGGATTACCGAGCTGCGGGACCTGTTTGTAAAAGCGACAGCGCGTAAAATCCAGTATCTAGAGAGATCAGTTAGATCAGAAATTGTCGTGCGAGACAACACATTACGTCATGAAACAGAAATGAAGGAGCGCGCGGAAAGAGAGAGGAAAGCAGAAAAGGCACTTACGATGCGTGCGAAAGCGCAAACAGTTTTTCGCACTATCTGTAATAATACAAAGCATTTTCTTGATAATAACATTGCCGCACATACTTTGGAAAGGTCTTTAAGACAGATAGAAGATGCGTATGCCGAGTGTAAAATTGCAAACGATGACGTTTTAGATTTAGCAGACCAGGACACTTCAGAAAACGCTATAAAATTTGCATCACAGATACAATGCCGGCTCGATGATATGACTGAAAAGCTCACGTCGTTAATCGGTCCAAAAGATGATAAAATAGCAAAGAGAGAGACTTGCCCGTCCTGGAACCTTCAGTTAGAAAAAATAGAATTGCCGCGATTTGAAGGAGAAGTTCGCGCTTATGCACAACTCAAACGAGACTTTAAAAACACGATCATGCCGGATCTCTAAAGCGACGATATGTCCTATGTACTACGTTCATGCTCAAGGCTGGTTTTCACTAGCGCATAAGCACAAGCCCAAGAATAAGCACAAGCACAAGCATAAGCAAGTGAGAACACAAAACATAAGCATAAGAGCATACGCAGGCGCAGTATCAACAAATTCTTCGATACCAGCCATCCTCGACTACAATCAAGATGGTGGATGAAGATCAAATCTTTCCCTTTGCGTTGCTTGTAATTTACCTTTTTCGCTTACGAAGGCGACGTAATGCCAGAAGATCCATCAGACCTAGAAGGTTTTGGGTAAGGGAGATGTATCGTCGCAAGAAAGCTCAAGGGGAGTTTAATTACCTTGTTTTGCAACTTCGTGGTAGTGACAGAGAGCTCTACTTTCGGTAAGCGAATTTTAAAAGTCTGCCGAAAAACTAGTGTAAAAGGCTTACACTCCGAACATTATTGCCGCTAGCGTTTTGTTATTTTTCAGGCAAGTTTTTGTATGTTATTTTATTTTAAAAAAAGAGCCCTGAAAATAACATGAAAATATAAACTTGATAAATATTTTTTTTGCCTCAGTACTGTGTTACTTTGTATATGCTAAAGTAAATTTTTAATTCCAACTTTAGTTCAACATTATGTTACAAGGGCACGCTCGAAATATTATTGTTCAAATATAAAGTTCAGTCATTGGTTCATTGAATGATTATTGGTCTCGTTTTAGTTACATGAGAATGTCACGAGTGTTTTGATTGCCTCCTTTCCAAGGTTGGCCCACTTATGAGAAGCAAGTTATAAAATTCAGACAGCCCATCTCACCATCAGAACGTCTTGCACTCACCATACGTTATTTGGCTTCTGGTGACAGTCAACAATGCATGTCCTTTTCTTACTGAATATCGAATATCCATAACCAGCAATTTCAACCCCTTCTAGATTCTAGAGTGATATCTCTGAGAGAGGTGAATGCAATTTGTCTTTATAACACTTGTATAAATTGCTCTCTTATCATAAATATGATAACACAATACTTTACATACGAATTGTCCTGTTGATGTTTTTGTACATAATACACAAATTATGAGCAAGGCTGTCAATAAGGAAACAAGAGATCAATGATGTGTTTTGAGTTTGAGAAAGGAGGGATTGGCTGATTGACATGGTCAGGAACCGGTTAAATGCTTTCAACATTCACCAACACAACCCTTTTGTTTATTAAAACACGCACGTGAAAAGGGAATTGTTTCAAAACTGTTTGTTTGAAAAGTACATAACTCTCAATTTCAAATTATTTTATAATCTATAAGTAAAACTTGTACAGTAATTATTTCAATACTTTTACCGAACTGGTTGTAATAATAAAATAATGTTGACATTACATCACAGCAGACTCAGACAATTATGCCTTGTTTCAAATACCAATACATAACTAAGTAGGGTGGATACTCTTGGCATTTATAACCCCTCGTGTCGACGTTGCTGGAGGAAGTAACCTGGGGAATATGTTGAAACAGCCTCTACATTACCCAGCTCAGACATGAAACTACTGCTAGCAGTTTCAGGGTACCTAGAAGCTACATAGCTAACAGTATTAACATCTTGCGAATCAATCTTTAATAAGTGTGAAAAAATCAAATTGTTTATTTCCATCTTGGTCGTCACTCTCTCTTGTGTTGGCATCTTTCTCAGTTGGGCAGCAACCAGTTCTCCAAAAAGGCGCTCTTCATCTTTCTGTTCTCTCTGAATGTCTCTACTTACAAGGTGATTTCCAATAGATTTGAGAAAATCCATTTCAGCTCCTTCAATAGCTTCATTATTTACTCTAGGGCGTTTGGCATGCAGGTATTTTGGCCGACCAGTTACTTCAGACTTTAATGACTTAGACTTTAATGACTTTGGCTCAAAGTTAGGGTCTGGGGTGATGCTTCTACCAGAGCTGCTGTCTACTGGAGTGCATATACCTTCATCTTCAATATCAGTATCATCTAGTTGTGAGGTTTCATCTATCACTATAAGATTACTGGAAGATCGACGGGGTTGAACATATGGATCCAGCCAGGCCAAAAACATGCACATGTCGCATGTTTCACTTTTGGCATCTATGACAGATTGTGTATCCGCTCCACTGACGTTAACACTCTGTACTTTCTTCTTGTTTCTTGAATATCTGTTCCTCAGGTTTTTGAAAGCAGAGTCTGCATCTTTACCTAAAAATTATAAGCATCGATTCCTAGTCTATATTGGCCTGTTTCAGTTTGAGAAACCTCAAACCTACTTTGCACACAACGATACTTGATAGAGATCAACCATGTGCTTCATTTTATCAAATAATATCCAGTCACAAGAGAAACAGCTTGACATTTCGGGCGAATTCTTCAATTGTACGAACTGGTTTGTGTTACGTTAATATCAAAATAAAGTGGACGCGAGTACTATCAATATCATGGAAAAGCTTCATGAGGTAAACCTTGTTAATCTTAAACTTAGCCTAGAAATGATGACAGAAAGCAATAATTACCTGAGGGAAACCAGTCTTCCGTGCGACGTCTTGCCATGCAAGCTCTTTTTTGTTGCGGTGTTTAAAATCTTTACTTGCTTTATCATACAAAACCGGGTATTGTCTCACCGCCTCGGTGAGAAGTTCATCTACTGACAACTCTGCATTTGCCGAGGTGTCAAATGGATTGGAGTCCGCCATTTTGTTTGTGGTTAGTTTCTCGAGGAGGTATGGGTCAAAGTGAACGATGATTCGTTGACCACCTTACGCTTATGCTTATATATGCTTATTTCACTCGTGTTCGCACTACGACATAAGCACGACATAAGCATAACATGTACTTATGCTTATGCTTTAGGTCGTGGGTGTTCTCACTTGCTTATACGACTGCTTCTGCCTATGCTTGTGCTTATCCGCTAGAGAAAATAGTCATAAAAGAAAGAAAGGAGATTTATCGAACATAAAGATTGGAGCCCAGGATGAGAAGATGAATACGATGAAATATATACTACCCTTAGTTGATACACAAGGTCAAACAATACACACTGAGGCCTATGGTATTGATCAGATTACTTCAGACATCGAAAGCATGAGCAACGAGAATCTGGCAAAGTTGTTCAAAGGCGTGTCACAGGACGATATCGCTGGACCAGCGGGACCCGTCGACGTTTTGATTGGGTATAAATATACTGCGTATCACCCTCAAAGAAAACAGAACGCTAGACACCTTCTGTTACTCCAGAATCGATTTGGCCTTTGTATCGGAGGAAGACACCCGTCGATAAAAGGCGAAATAAAAAAACATGACCTCAGCTACGCTCGAGTGCATCATGTAATAAAAGTTGAAGACTTGTACAAAATAGAGAATCTTGGCGTTGAAAGTGTTTCGCTTTGTGGAAGCTGCAAATGGGGAACATTGGGCTATCGGAAGTAAAAACTACAGCATCAAAGAACAAAAGGAGTTCGAGTTGATTGAGGAAACATGAAGTCTTACGTGCAAGACCATAGATTGATCGCGGAGTATCCATGGATTAAAGATCCGTGCGATCTTCCTGATAATAGACGAGTGAATAGCTCTAGCCATGCTGTATTCTACTGAGCGTAGACTGGAAAAGAATACACAACATGCAACTGTATACGATAACCAAGTTGGAGATATGGTACTATGGGGGGTCGCCCGTAAACTCAGCAAAGAGGAACTTAATACTTACAAAGATCCTATCTATTACATTTCCCATCACGAGGTGCTCAAACCAGACTCTAAATCTCCTGCCGTTACAATCCTGTTTAACAGTAGCGCAAACTACATGGATGACGTACTTAATGAGTACTGGGCAAGGGGGCCAGACTTGCTCACCAGTCTGCTTGGAATACTTGTGCGATGTCGAGGGAATGAAGTAGCTTTCATAGGTGATATATAGAAGATGTACCACACCGTTAAAACAACAGTGTTAGATCGACACACGCACCGATTTTTATGGAGGAACATGGTCACCGACAGAGCACCCGACACCTATGTGATACAAAGAGTTTCATTCGGAGATAAGCCCTCTGCAACCATCGCTACGATGGCCTTACGTAAGATAGTAGAGATGTGAAGTGAGCGATATCAGGATGCCGCAAAAATCGTGAAACATATATGAATGGCTCTATATAAATTACCACAGACCTTCCCACTGCTCCAAAATTAATGCAGGACATCGAGACCTTAATCATTAAGGGCGGATTTGAACCGAAGGGATGGATATTTTCCCGTGACTCAAGTAATAGCAAAAAGTATCTACCAAATGAGTCAAACGTAGCGACCGAAATGGTGTTAGGAGTCAATTGGGGCCCAATCAACGACCATTTCTGCTTTTCAGCAAAGCTTAACTTCTGTTCGAATCGGAAACGCGGAGTACAGAAAGACAATCCTAATAACGAATCGAAACTCACACCATCACTTACGAAGCTGATATTGTCACAAGTCAACAGTATGTACGATCCTCTAGGACTGGCAGGGCCCTTCACGGTGCGGGCCAAAATCTTGATCGACATCTGTGGGAAAATAGCGAAAAGCTCGACTGGGACGATCCGATACCAGAAAATAATATAAATAAAATGGTCAGCACTCTTTAATAAATAACCTGAAATGAATCGAGTCAAATTTTCCGGAGAGATGTTTAAAGCCTTCGGACGCAGTTTGCAATCCTGTTCTTATTATATTCTGTGATGCTTCAGAAGACGTTTACGGCTCCTGTGCGTATGTACGATGGCAATTACAGGGCGGAGGGTTTGCGTGCAATTGGATTGTTCCTAAAAATCGTCTTGCCCCAAGGGAAAAAATGTCTATCGACAAAATAGAGCTGTGTGGAGTAGCGTCAAGTGAGCGGCTTTAATCCTTGATCGATAAAGAATGCAGATACACGTTTGAGAAATGCTATTACGTAGTTGACTCTCAGATAGTGCACGCAATGCTACAGAAAAGCTCCTACGGTTTCAATACTTTCGCCGCTATTCGAATCGGTGAGATTCAGGAAGGAACCAACATCGAGGATTGGTATTGGTGCGAGAGTAAATTTAACATTGCAGATTGGTTGACTAGAGGAAAGAAGCCAAGTGAAGTTAGTCTTCACAGCGATTGGCAAGAAAGACCTCTTTTTCTCAAACAACCTGAGAGCGAGTAGCCTATTTCTCGTAATTATTCTGAAGTAAGAATACCTCCAACAATTATGAGAGTAGTCCACATAGGGAATGTAACTGTTAAAGACGACTTGGCGTCTAGAATCAAGATCGAACGATTCTCAGATTATAACCGTCTATCGAGAGTGACAGCAATGATTTTAAAGCTTTATCGCAGAGAACGCAACACAGGAAATAACAAGTAAAGATGTAGAGACAGCGGAGGTATTCTGGATCAAAGAGGCACAACGAAATATGGAGAACGATATAAAACATGGTATGTACAGACGTTTGTGTCCTCCATTACGAGATGATGGCATACATGTGATAAGTGGCCGTGCTGAAAAATAGCTAGAAATAGGCTACAACAAGAAAGATATCATACTCCTACAATGTCAGCATCGATTTGCTCGTCTTTACTAGGAGTACACTCATGCTAAGGGGCATCACGGAGTTCTTACATCTGCAAGAAAGATCTGCGCAAGGTTCTGGATAACCAAATTACTTAAAATGATCCAATCTGTAAAGATCAACTGTGTGACGTGTAAGAAACTTGACAAGAAACTATCAGGACAAGTAATGGGAAACCTTCCTAAAGAAAGACTCAAATCGGCATCCCCATGGTATTCTACATCAATTGGCTTATTTGGACCCTTTACTATCCGTGACGCAGTTAAGAAGCGTACTACGTCAAAAGCGTATGGGGTGATATTTAATTACATTGGAACCAGAGCTGTATATTTGGACCTTGCACTTGATTACAGCACAGAAAGTTTTCTTATGGTTTTACGCATATTTGTCTCACACAGAGGATATCAATCAAAGAATTATTCCGACAATGGCGCGAAACTTATCGCAGCAAGTCAGGAACTTTAGAATGTTACGAAATCTTTAGATTCGGAGAAGCTTAAAATTTTTGGAGTTATGGAAGGTTTTGAATGGAACTTCTCACCAGCTGATGCACCATGGCAAAATAGAACATTAGAATCTCTCATCAGATCAGTCAAAAGATCACTCAAAGCTGGCACTGGAGAAAGCATCCTAACGTTTTCAGAACTTCAAATAGTACTCTTTGAAGTTGCTAATCTAATTAATGAAAGACCTATAGGTCATCATCCAAGGTCCTCAAAAGATGGTTCCTATCTGTTCCCAAACGACCTACTTTCAGGCCGTTCCGCAGCACGAGTACCAAGTGGGCCTTTTAAAGAGTCAGCAAATCCAAAACTCTGTTTTGGATTCATTCATAACGTAGTTAATAGCTTCTGGAAAAGATGGAGCACAAACTACTTCCCAGATCTGATCGTGGGTCAAGAGTGGCATACAGCACATCGCAAACTTAAAACTCGAGATCTTGTTTTAATGCAAGATTCTAACTTGATTAGAGGTCAATGGTGACTTGGGCTAGTTTGAAATACCTTCCCGGGTTCTGACGGCAAGGTGCGCAAAGTTGAAGTGCAGTACAAAAATCCTAAGCAAGGTGAACCTGTAACCAATTATCAAGGAAGAGGATACTTCACGATCGAACGCCCTGTAAACCGTTTAGTGCTACTTATACCAAAGGATGACATTTTGGACTTCTGAAATGATTTAAACTCTGTACTGTTACTAATTTTATAACCTGGACTTAATAATTTACAAATGTCTTTTTGTGGAGGGGAGTATTTCGTCGAGAAATTGTATTATTGATCATTAAGTTAATTTATCCGTTAATGAGATACGTTATAATGATGTCATAACACTAATGTAAGTCATTTGTCAGCTCCAGACCTAGCCGAGTTACTGGGTAAATATCAAATCGTGTCATATACTTTACTATCTGAGCATTTCATAACAATGTGACTTCCTTTTAGGATTCGAACGCACTTCTTTGATTGTCTGACACAAAAGTCGTCATTAAAGATGTTTTTTAGCAGTGAACCAATAGCCCACAACTGACGATAACATTCTCAAAATTCGTCTTGGAGATTTAGAACTGTTTGTGGCAAGCAGCATGAGTGGAAGTATCTGAAAGACCTTAAGCCGTTTGAAAGTTGAAACTGAAGTGAATTTTTTGATGGTTGACGACTAAAGTTTGAGCTATTCGATGGCTGACAGTTAAACCCAATGAGCCCTCTAAAGTGGACGCGCTATCTGAATTAGACAAGAAGGCAGGTAAAGTAATTTTAAAATTAATTATCATATTACCTGTACGGCCCCGCGCGCAGTCATATAAGCCAAGGTGAAAGCTGACGTGTGAAGGGCCGACGGGTTGACGTGGACCGGTCCAGAAAAAATAATTTCAGCCCTGCACTCATTGGGATCTTTTTAATTTTCTGATAACGCATTTGAAATTGTGCACTTCAAATAAAAGTGTAGTAAATGAGAAAACGAGTAAAACTTCTCTGTATGAATTATGACCTGCAGTAATAACGAGAAATATTTTTACTGTAGAATGTTTTACCAAGTGTGCAGTGCGCGCCTTTCTTCCGTATACAAGTACATCCTACCTATTACGACAAAGGTCTCGAAATCTTCAACACCTAGTGGTCATATGATAAAAGGCTTATTGACTGAGTTTGTTAGAAGCACACGGGACAATATTTGACCCTCTGCTGGAGGTCATGCTCTCTGCACGGGCATGACCTCGAGCAAATTATTTTTCCCGTCCGACTCTCCCACCCAGTCAAAAGGTACATTTTACATACTATGTCCCTTGTTATTAAAATCCATCTCGAAGTTATGCTGTTCACCACTATATCAATAAAACTCACGGCCGAAAACGTTTTGTGCTCACAGTATCCGAAAGAAACAATCCTATTTTAGCTACAACACTTCCCCCTCTACAAAAGTTCGCTTACACTTTCTAACTTCTTACAATGAACTAATAATAATAAAGTATTATCGTTTGTCTAACGATATGGTCACTTGTAATGTAGATAGCGACGTTTCGACTGCATCCGGCTATTCTTCATCTGAAGATAAGGTGGACTGGCTTCGAGTCTTCTTATAAAGCAGGATGCTCCGCTGTGATTGGTTGGTATTCCCCAGCTGTGATTGGTGCGATTCCCAGACGAGGAGATCACGGTGTCTTTCGACGTAGAGTCCCTTTTTACCAACGTCCCTGCCAACGCCGCTGCAGAAACCGCATTGCAAAAACCGTAAAACGACCCCAGCCTCCCAGAACACACGGCGCTAACACCTGCTCAAATCGCAGACCTTCTGAATTTCGTTTTAAGATCCACATACTCTTCGACACCGCAGTTTTAAGAGATCCTCACGGCTGCCTCACCAGCATCGTATACAGGAAGCCCACTCACTAATAATACTTATCGTATGATTCATACCACCCACAATCAGTAAAACATGGTATTGTTAAGTGTCTCCACGAGCGTATCAACCCCTCCTAACAAAACCCTCTGTCATCTCTAAGGAGAAGAAACATTTTTCATCCACTCTTACGTCTAATGATTACCCTATTTCTTTCTTGCAGAAAGTCACCAAGATCAGAAAATCTACCGCCGCTTCCGAGTCCGCAATCGATTTCAAATCCACTGTAGTGTTACTTTATGTTAATGATCTTTCGGAACAGCTACGCCGCTGCCTACAACAACAAAGCGTACGCGCTGTCTTCAAGTCGCAAATCATAATATGATCACATAGCTGGTAAGAGCAAAAGACGCTGTTGATCCGGCCAAACAAGACAATGTAGATTTCAGGATTCCCTGTGAATGCGGCAAAGTTTACATCGGTGAGACTGGAAGACCAATGCAAGACAGAATAATGGAACACGACCGAGACATCCGACTAGCTCGTACCCAAACCTCCGCCATTTCATAGGACGCCTACAACCGTCAACGGACACCAACCGCTTTCAAATGAGGTTAGGTTTATCGATCGAGATCCTCACTGGTAAACTCGCAGGGTGAAAGAGGCTATTCACATAAAATTTAATCCTTAGAACATCGATAAAGACAGTGGAATAGAAACTCTTAAAGGGGGGATGGCCACGATCAAGAAACACAACAACAGGAGAACCGAACGACAGCTGACTGCCGAGAGAGCGTCTCATCTGACCGCCGCCCAGTTAGCCCAATGGATAGTGCTCTGGACCGTTGTGCGGGAGGTCGAGGGTTCGAGCCCCGGCCGGACCAACACTCAAGGTCTTAAAATAATTGAGAAGAATTTGCTACCTCTCTATAACATCAAGAAATGGTTAGATATTCTAGTCTTCTCGGATAGGGACGAATAAATGGAGGTCCGGTCTTCTGCAGAGTTGGGGGTAGGAGACGTTAATTTCCCACACACGAGTTTACTGTGTGATGGATGTCCTCCCCTGGGGTGGGATGGTGGGATGTAGGGGGCCCTATTTAAACCAGCTTCAAGCTGAACTGGGCTGGCCTGTCTAAATACCGTAAATACATATACCAACATCAAGGATTAAAACGCGAGGATCCCAGCTGTGGAATACCAACCAATCACAGCGGAGCATCCTGCTTTATAAGAAGACCCGAAAGCTGTCTACCTTATCGCCTGATGAAGACTAGCCGGATGCAGTCGAACGGGCGCGATCTACATCATAAGTGACCATATCGTGAGACAAACCATAATACTTTATTATTATTGTACTTTACCATGACGAATAAGTACAACCTTATTTACGAAATAATGAAGTAAGTTATAAACTTTGGATTAAATAAAAACAAATGAATAAAAATAAAATGATTAATAACATTGTCTTAATTAACTTAATATGTAAATGATGAAACCGATATTGCATTAGAGAGTTAAAAGAAAAATAATGGCTACTTACAGCCTTATTGTCACAGGGTCAGTTAAGTTGATAACAGATAAAAGAGAAAAAAGAAGGAAACAATAAAAACATAAATCAATAGGTTTTAATTGACTTAAAAATTGTCAAAATTGTTATCATTCAACATTTCATCATCGAGTGGGTTAACCCGTTAAACTAATACTTACATGCTGTAATAAGCAGTTACCAGGAGAAGAAAGTAATAAAAAGAAAAGAGTTAGTTCAATTAAAGAAAGAATATTGCACTACTGATAAATCTTATTTAATGAAGCTGGATTTATCACATGGGCTAAGGATTTCAGAAATTCCTCTTATTGTCGGATTAATGGACTAGATGCCTTGAGGATTAATAAATGAACAACAATCCAAGGTAACATAGGATATTTGTAGGCAACACATTGATACATGTCTTTCCACTTGTTTCTTGCGTGACAAAGTTGTTTGGCAGAAATTCGAAAATATTTCGACCTTCTAAAGCGAACTTTTTAACAGAAGCATGCGCATTTTTGCTGAATACAGTCGAACCCTGTATTAAGAGGCACCATAGTAGAGGTCACCCTGTATAGGTTGATCAGTTATCAAAGTCCCGAAACTTTTACCCCTTAATTAATGTAAAATTATCACTTCCATTAGCGGTTGTTATCAGCCTTTACTGAGTCCCAACGGCCCGTTTGCATTGTCTTTCACCTGTATCGAACAGCCACTTAAAGCGGACCACTCAAATAAAACTAAGAATGATCTCTCTGTAGAATTGAATCCATATTTCATTCCCGAAATCAATGCACGTACCATTACTGGGCGAATTCTTTTACATGGATTGGTCAATTATGGTACAAATGACTTTTTTATCGTTTCCTTATAGTAACCTATTATGTGGAACCTGTAGGAAGCGGTTACAAAGCCATTTCCCGCAGGTTAACGTTTAAGACGGGTTTGACTGTGTATAGGAAATTGAAATTGCCAGATTTTCAATTCATTTGTTCTTCTTCGATTAATTATGCTAAATGATGATAAGTTTGCTAAATATATGAGCGGAGGAAGAAACAAATTAGAAAAAACAATACTCTGCTGTTTTGGCAGAGGTTTGACTGTGTATAGGACGCTTCCAGAAATTGCCAGATTTTCACTTCATTTGTTCTTCTTCGATGAATTATGCTAAGTGATGATAAGTTTGCTAAGTATATAAGCGGAGGAAGAAACAAATTAGAAAAAACAATACTCTGCTGTTTTGGCAGAGGTTTGACTTTGTATAGGACGCTTGCAAAAATTGCCAGATTTTCACTTCATTTGTTCTTGTTCGATTAATTATGCTAAATGATGATAAGTTTGCTAAATATATCAGCGGAGGAAGAAACAAATTAGAAAAAACAATACTTTGCTGTTTTGGCAGAGGTTTGACTGTGTATAGGACGCTTCCAGAAATTGCCAGATTTTCACTTCATTTGCTCTTGTACGATTAATTATGCTAAATGATGATAAGTTTGCTAAATATGTGAGCGCACGAAGAAACAAATTAGAAAAAACAATACTCTGCTGTTTTGGCAGAGGTTTGACTGTGTATAGGACGCTTGCAGAAGTTGCCAGATTTTCACTTCATTTGTTATTATTCGATTAATTTTGCTAAATGATGATAAGTTTGCTAAATATCTGAGCGGAGGAAGAAACAACTTAGAAAAACAAATACTCTGCTGTTTTGGCTTTGTAAATTATTTCGGAATTAGTTGCACATCTGACCGGAATGGAAATGTTTCGTTTGTACTTTATCTTTTGAATGTCTGTCGCTCAATAGTGTTTTTGTTTTTCCGGGGTATTTAGCAATGGAGATCATGGTAAGATAACTCTTATTTCGTACTTTTAATTCCAAAATTATCAGAATTGAGCTGGTGGAAAATAGTAAGAATCTCTTGTCTCCAATTATTGATGAAATCATTGCTAAAGTGAGCTAATGCAATAAGTGTATCTTGGTCGACAGCGCCCGCTGATTACTGTATCATTATGACGCAAATATATAAAATGAGATAAATGCTACTTCTTTATAGAGACTCCTCTAAGTTAACATGCCATAATGTTTTGCAGTTCATTTCATTGTAATAAATATCCTTCATGGCTCGAACTTTTTAAATCAGGGAGATAGTTTTCTTCTATCAGGTTTGTCACTGTTTACCCTATTTTATTATCCAACTACACTCCGTAGAGTACAAATAACGCCTACAACTGGTACAAATATCACGCGGTATTTGTACCCCAGAGAACCGGTTACACAGGTTTTCTCGCATCGTACAAGAGATAAATTGGAGTTACAAAAACTGGCACTGAAATATTCATATAAACTGATTCAAATAAACTGAAGATGGCTTAGTACGAGTTTTGTTAAACAAAGGCAAAACTTTGTTTAAATGCGGTACTAGCCAATGGACCCTACGACACTGCTTATTCAATAAGTGTACAGTACGTGTGTCACTTATGAAAATTCTTCACCTTTTTTTTTTTTTTTTTTATCTTTGTATTGAGCATAAGATCTTCCATCATTTGACTTCTATTTAAGCAAATGTCACGACCCTGTTTACTTTGTTTTCGATACGGTAAATGAAAGATACATAAAGATACGTATCATCTTCGTTACAATATTTAGTTTTAAGCTTTCACTTACCGCCTGATGCAGTTACAGGTATTTGATCCATCGTGGGCGATATGGAGAGCAGGGAAAACGATAGAAAATCAAGCATTATAACACAATGTTCAGTTCAACTATACTTTATAATTGTGGCATGTTAACTTAGTTTTTTTTTTCACAAACTGTTTTCGAGATAAGTCTTTTATTTTTCTCTTACAACGAATGGTATTAAAAAGTCAAACTCTCACCCTCATCTTCTCATACACGTTTGCGGTATTTAGGGATGATTATGGAAAGTGGAGCAGAAACAAATATAAACAGGTAAATTATTAACTTTAGTAGTCTAATAAAAAATCACTCACAGGCTAGTTTATTTCACCAGTGCGGCACATGAGTTGAGAAATACAGAACAACAATAAAGTTAAGGAGACTAGATAAAAAAACTCACTGAACCAATAAATGAATATGTGACGATCAGTTTGGAACTTCAAAATCCCTCCGGGCATTTGAACCTTTGAAGATTGGTTTGTTTAAATTTCCGGCCCCAGGACCAAAGTTGTTTTCAAATTCCCCATCCAAGTGCTGGATTTGATTGTCAGTATTATTCCTACATGCCTACCAAGCGTTAGAGCCTAGATTTAAATTTTTCATCTTTACTCAACTCCATATTAAAAGGTAAAACACTTGTATTCTGCTGGAAAGACTTGAAACTTCCGGTTTAAACTCCCCACCCAAACCACGCAAGGCTCAAATCTCCCTACATAAGGGCACGGACGGCAGTCAAATGCTCATGGGTCGCACGGCGAGATGTTGAAGCTTCCAATGCATCGACGCATTAATCAATAAATGAATAAAAACAAATAACTAGATAACTAAAATAGCACGCCATTAAGACCGGAAATATTTTAAAGCATCTATTGAATACGAAATTTTCTCAGAAGAAGAGCACCAAGTATCCAAGAGTTTCCCCGAAAACAAGCTTCGTTAAGTTAATTACTCGATGATTATCTAGATTGAGCTCATCGACATACGAACGTGAGACACTGATTATTATAATGATATCTAAATATATATTACTGTTTATTCCCACATTCCTAAGGTGGCACCGTTTTGACATATCTTTTGTAGAGAATAAAGAGGAAAAACTACACGCTAAATTTCGTATGAAGTTGAGTAGATGCCACAACACAAAGCCAATCCTAGTCTCTTTACCTAATTCGAACTATAATTCGCCATTCAAAACAAAGCAAAAGCGAAATTAAAGGAGTCCTGAAGGGAGGGTAAAGCAAAATTATTCAGCAAAGTATTGGATTCATTGTACAATCTTGAAACATGACTTGTTTTCCGAGGCGATACACAGATCTTGATTTCTTAATGAAGTATAGCATCTCTTCATCTTTTCTTTTGTCTCTATCGGCGTTCAGCTGGTGGAAAGGGTACAGACTAGGGGTGGTCAGCAGCTTTTTGGTCATGTGATTTTTGTAGTAAGATTTTCATTAAGAAAATTAAGTAGCACTTACTTCCTGATATTTCCAAGGCGCAGTACATAAAAAAAAACATAGGAAAGAACGAGAGAAAAGTGAAATTCACCGTTAATTACACGATCGTGCATCATCATGTTAAAAAAAAATAAAGAAACCCAAAAAAAAGGCATAAAACAGAAGGGAAATTATTAAGTTATTTCCTATACATTGTAAGATAATTAATTAAATGGCATTCACCAGTGATTACACGAACGTACATGTTAAAAAAAAAGAGCATAGAAAACTGGGGAAAGTATAAAGTTATTTCGTAGGCAATGTCAGAAAATTAATCAAATGTATTTGAATAGTTTTCATTTAAGAGGAGGAAACACACTCGGTTTTTTCTTTTTTTCCCCCTACATTCATTCAACGTTATCAAAAGAGTTTATATTCTCTTGACGTGGTACATGCACTTTTTATACTCCCCTGAGTTTAGTAATAAATCCCAAGCATTATGAAAGACGTCAAATTTCACTCATTTTCAATACTTGATTTCAACGCTACATGACATGAGGAAAACATTTCGAATTAATTCAGGTGAATGTTTGGTATATTTGGGACGGTCCAAAATTTGTTTTGAAATAAAAAAAGGTACGTTTGAAACAGATTCCACGCCCATACACGTAAATGCCCCAAGTAACTAGCTCTAAGCCTTCTCTATGACAAAGTGTGATTAACATTGTACTGAAACAGTTAAAGAAAAGTATAAATGAAGTAGAATATAAGGAAATGATTAGATAAGCGAACGCATAAAGCAGATAAATGTATATAGATAAAAAAAGAGCACTTACGCTGAGCTATCATTTCCACGTGAATGATTCGAAAATGATAAAAAGAAAGAAAATAATCTCTAATTCAATATATGTATTTAGTAGCTAAGATTTGCTCTACTCCTGGCTTTTGCAAATTAAAACAAACGAATACAATAACATCGACTCAAATGGCAGCTGAAATGAGAAAATCATCCTATGTAGTCAGTAGATATAACTACAGGAACAGCCTTCATTTTCTCTATTTGGTCCATATTCAGTACATAATTATTATTATTTAACAACTAAAGAAAGAAAGGAGGAAAGAAAGAAAGAAAGAAAAGAGGGAAGAAAGAGGGAGAGAAAGAAAGGAGGAAAGAAGAGAAAAGCAGAAAGGAAGAGAGAGAGAGAGAGAGAGAGAGAGAGAGAGAGAGAGAGAGAGAGTAGAGAAAGAAAGAAGGAGAGAAAAAGACGAAGAGGCGGCTCCCAGTATTTGTTTCCATCCCGACATGGTTATCACAGCCCGACTTGAATGACAGTGAGCTATCGACCCGAGGAAAGGAAGACTATAAATAAGACAACAGTGATCATAGTAATAAAACAAACTTACGGCACTGCTGTTCATCTGAGTTATCACCACAATCATCTCCGTATCTACAACGCCTCCATTTACTAAGACACTTTCCATTTGCACAGGTGAACTCATAGTTCTCACACTTTCCTGTACAATAATGGAAATAACATCGATTCAAAGACAAGAATAATGAGCCTGTGCATAGAAGAAAATGGAGAGCACTCACATAACCGGAAAAAATCCAAATGAATTAAACCAGAGACCCATTACTTGGAGCGTTCAACTCCCACACTGAGCCTATGTCAAGGCATTTTCACGGAACGGTTTATTTCAGACTATCATTTCCAGGGAAATAATTAGAATTTAACTACTAGCTAGTCGTGATTGGTCGAAGAGCTTACTGGCCGGCCGGGAATCCCATACCGCGGTAATTCAAACTAAAAATAGATTTTTCTATTGAAAACATCGTGACAAAAGAAAGGTCAGTTGAACGCTCGAAGAAATGGCTCCTGATTAAACATGTTCCTTAGTTGTCAAGTCAAAACTTGGTGGTTGGATCATAATGCAACTTTCAGCTTGAATCCTCCTCCCCCCTCCCCCCCCCCCCATCATTCTATGAACTAGTAATTGTCGTGATAAGCAAGGAATCTGAAGCTTCACAAAAAGTTTACCCGTTTGAAAGATTGGTAAAGTTTGCCAATAAGGACGCCTGAAGTTAACATTTAAACTAAATATGGTTTATTTTATTTCATCTCAATCCATTATATACGATGCAAGAGATCCGTTATTCTTCTTTTTATTTTTTCTTCACTTCGCTCTACTTTTTCCAATTGCATTCTACTTGATACGCTTTTTTCCCTTGACCTGACATTGCAAAAATTTCAATGTTATTGCAACAATAGTCGTGCTAATGGCAACTGGAAGACTTTAGAATTTATTCTCCCACCATTACTAACAATTCCGGTCACGACGAATCCACGCGGCGTCAGCTATGCTTCCTGTGAATCTAACATGGTGGCTGTGCGTAAGAAGCCGGAGTGTCGATAAAATCGATTGCGTACAACTCCACACCTCGGAAGGGGCCGAAAACTTACCCTTCAACGCACAACGTGAAAAGAATAATATGCCGGCGAAAGGTTCGCAATGTGAGTATTAAAAGACCTTCGAAGAAAGAAATAACTGAATACGTGTTTTCCGTGTATATTTTGAAATTTTCACTTAAGAGGCTACCTACAATGATTAATAACCTGATGGATTGTTTGAAGTCCAATGTGGAAATACATGCGAAATACATGCGAAGTTTAAAAAAAAAGTACCGGTGTTTTGTTTCTTTATTTACTTATTTTTTTGTTTGCCGGTTTAAGATGTACTTGACCTTCAAGTCAGGAATAGTCTGGTTTTACCTGCAATCCATGATTTTCTTCTGAAATCGCGTTTAGAATTTCTACGTAGCCGATTGCCAGTGCACTGATAGGGATGAAAATCGTCTGCGCATGCGTGGCGTGAGCGTGTTGATGTTGTCTCGGCGAGTTGTTCGATCGTCTGATCAAGGAAATGTCGGCGTAATTTAAACTGTGTATTCCTGGACATATTTTGCCTTTCAGGCTGGAATGTATGGACGCTATTTGAAAATAACTTCTCTAAACTGAACTCGTCGACATGTTGAACGTATTACTTTTGGGAAATGTTCATTTGCTTGCTCAAGAGCCACCTTTCAGTACTCGGCAAGGAAACACATTGCAAGCTTAATTTCTTTGAGTATAATTTACCTCCATTTTAGATAATAAGCTAAGATTCAAATTGATAGAAGGTAAATAATACGATGCTTTGGTAATAAATGTGAATCTGGAAAAAAAACTGGGACTTATATTTTTATCAAGGCGAAGCGAAAGCACACCCATCCTACACGGTGTTACATGAACAAGTCAAAAACGCTGCAAAATATCGCGTTACCCCATGCATATCGCTCTCACTGGAACTTAACATTCGTTAAAGTCCTAAGAGTATATTGGAAATGAGTTATTTCCATATGGTATGAGAGGAGTTCCTATGAATGCTGCTACTCAGCAAAAGCCTCATGAAACCCATTGTTCTCGTGGATGTGCTACCAAAAAGAAAAATTCCTGAGAAAGTTGGAATAAGTACAATGGTGTTGGAACTCAACTGAAAACAGAAGCCGGAATTGCTTCAGGATTAATGCTGACAGGGAGTTCAGGACCAATATGTGGTCCATGATACTGTTCAGTGCTCTAGGGCCTTGCAGAGGTTGTAGCGCACCAAAGGTTTGAGGAGTTTTGTGTGATTGAATCATAGATCCTGTTGCCTAGTAAGATTCCTCAAACAATTATTATCTGGTACACCCACGCCTGACTCAGTGGACTTCTTATTACAGAAATATCGAAATTGGATGAATAAAACAATTTGCTAAACAAAAGGGCAATAAGTGTACATGAGTTGCTTCCTGTTCTGCCAAGAACTTTTGACTGTAAAATAGTGCTCAGAAAGAACCAGAAAGTGACATTGCCATGTTGATGTGGTTGGATATTGACTGTTTTCTTTTTCTTTTTTAAGAAAGAAAAACTTTTTTCAAAAAAATGCAATAGATTTATCTAGCAACCTTTGTGGCATTACATGGTTAGAGTGCTGGATTGTGTTTTGCAAGAGGTCGAGGGTTCGAGCCCCAGCCAGACCAATACTCATGGTCTTAAAAATAGCTGAGGAAAATTTGCTACCTTTCTATAATATCAAGAAATGCATAGACATTCTAGTGTTCGCGGATAACGACAAATAAACCATAGGCCCTGTCTCCTGCAGGGTTAGAGGTAGGAGACATGAATTCCCCACGCACGAGATTACTGTGTGGTGGATGTCCTCCCCTGGGTTGGGATGGGTGGGTTGCTCTCTTATGTTTCATACATGAGCCTCTGGCTTGGGCAATCATGGTAACCATGCCGCACGTATAGTCAATAAACTTGATTGATTGACTGATTGATTGATTATGTAAAAGTATGGAATCCGAAATGAAAGGGTTCCCAAATCTCCACAAAAATAGTGGGTTAATAATGGGAAAAGAAGCGTGATGGTGGCAAGTGTTGAAAGTGTGAAATGATGAAAATAAAAGGTTAGTTGTTCAATAGAGAATTTGCACTGAAGGACCTACAAATTGCAATGCAGTTATGTCAGTCATAAGGCAGCATTAAAATAAAAACTATCAGTAGTTCAATTGGGTACTAGCATTGAAAGTCCACACTTCCACACTTTTACTTTATATTCCTATATATCTACAAGGTATTCCTTTGACCTGCAAATAGGGGGTCAAATTTTTCTTAACTTAATGTCATTACACCGGAAATGAAATGAAAATGAAGAAATACAACATGAAAAGACAAAAAGATACACAAGAAAAGGAAAAAAGGAAAATGAAAGATTTTCATTGCAAAAGACTCCATAAAGAAAGCTTCATTCTCTAGAATATTGGAAAGAGCCCTTTTTGCTTGTTTGTTGGTTTTTTTTTAAGATTTCTTTGACAAATTTGTTTATTCATTATTTTTATATTCAATTTGCAGCCACTTCAAGGCAGTAGAACAATTTATAATAATAATAATGATAATAATAATAATAATAATAAGGAAGGTTAGAATGAAATAAGATGAGATAGTCATAATCAGAGGAAAAGGAATGAGGGAGATGAGTAACATGTTGGTTAGTATTAAAAGTAGGTGGTAAAAGGAATAGAAGAGGTTAGGTATAGGGAGCCAAAAAAAGTTTTTTTGAGTTAAAAAAAAGTTTGAACTGAACATTTTGATTGATATGATGGGGGGTGGGAGTTAAGGATGGGTTGGTCTGAGCTGGTTTTCATTGACAATTGGTTTACTGGTATCTGTCTTGAATTTGAGTGGTGATAATAACAGACACAAAAGTAAATTCCAAAATAATTTCATGTTATGAAAACTTAACTAACCTATTTTGACAACACGGTAAATAATGGAACTATTGGAAGATATTGATGAGGGAAAACTTCCCTCTCTCCAATATTAGCTTAATCAAAATAGTGGAAGTTTATATATGTAAAATTAACAGTAATTCGTTTTGCATTCATGATAGATATTTAACTTTGGTTAAAAAATAAATGGCCTCTTTTTTCGTAATTTTCCCAATCCTACAGAGCCACTTTCCTAGATTTAAATCAAAATAAAACCAAATGCATGATTTTGAGTCAACATAGTTCACAACGAAATCCATTTGTTATCGCCATACTTCAGTCTCCTTCGGCACTTTGTTAAAATGTTATTTCACAGGCGTCACACCACGTGCTCCTTGGTTGATATCTCGCTTTCTTTCTTCCCTTTATGTCTAAAATTTCGAAAAGGCTTACGGGAATTAAGTTTAATTAATTGGAACGTCGGTCGGAAAACGACGATGAGCAGCGACTATCTTGCTTTTCGAATTTCGATGGTTCGACGATGAGGTCAACAAACTGGAGTTTGTTTAGGAAAGTTCACGGCTCTTGCCAAACCAAGTGGTAGGGGCTTAGAAGTGCCGTAAAAAGCTTCTTTACTCTTCTTTGTTTTACCGACGAACCAATATTTTGCAGGAACGGACGAAAAAGTGATCAGAAAAAGCCAACACGACACTGTAAACGTTGCCGCAAATTGAGCCAGTTCGCAACCGTATTGAAACTTTGCACAAAAGACCGTTTTTCGGCGCAAGAACAATTTTTGTACAAATTATATACCTCAATTTTTTAAAATTCTTTTCTTCTTTTCAAAAATGAGAAATAAAACCTTATCTTTTTAACGGTTTCCTTATTTTTTAAACTTTTGTAACGGCTGTTCATTTCACGCAAAAGTTATTGAGTTTAAATAAGCACACGTTTGAGCCCGCGTTTCTTACCGCGGGTCCCTGGCGCATGCGCAGACGTTTTTCATCCCTGTCCGAAACTAATAGTTTCTCTGGAGAATTTGTGCTTCGAACGAGTGCTGAATCTCTAGAAGAAAGTTGATATTGCAGTTAGAGGCTGTTTTTTTTCTTTCTTGCAAGGCCCAGGATTTGTTTTGCGTTCTTTACAAAAGAAAACGACGGAGCAAAGAATTCGCTATGGGCCTCCACTCCGGCGAGTGAAGTACCAAGCACAGGAATACAGGTATCGATCTGTTTCTAATCTTTTGCTTTTCAGTGTATCTTTGCCAGCTATAAAGGCCTAGACGGGTCGCTTACCTTGATACAAAGCAAAGGAAAAATGAAGTGTTTTTTTTACCTTAAATATTATTATTTACAGTAGTACACAGACAGCAGTCGTTCTCATGGCATCTCGCTGCGGCAAAAGTACATGAAAAATAGGTGTCCTGGCACAGTTGCCATGTTTTTGCCCTCCTTACTCCCAACTACCAGACAAATATACCTCCGTTGACCGCCATCTCAACGATCGACGCTGCGGGCATGAAAATTTAATTTTTTGTTTGGCCTCAACAGTGGCTATTTCATAATTATACTTGTTTCTGTTGAGTTATACAGTGGTTTACTCTTGTTGGTGGCTAATACGGAAAGAAAGACTTAAAGGGTAAATCACGTTCTATATGATAAAACATGGAAAGTAAAAAGCTATTTTTACTGGTCTTAAATTTTTGGTTACTGATAAAGGTTTAAAACCAATTCTAAAACTAAGAGATCCAAATTTACCTGTTGACGTTAACCGAATTATTTTGGAAGATTTAGAATCGGATTCTATGAAATTGAATGGAAGAAATTATCGTTAGCATCCAGATTTTAAAGAATGCTTTTGCGTGTCCAGATAAAAGTGTTTGTGAACTTAATAATTGTATTCATGAATTATGTATTCATGGTAAAGGAAAACATATTCGTTGGTCAGTGGTGTTACCCAAAAGATTGTCCTGAAGAACTTTGTATTGTTGAATATGATCCATCTAATAATAATGCTACTGCTGCTTATAGATTTGTTTATGAATGTTTTAATGGTTTGATTCCAATAGGAAAGAAAATTGATTTTAGAGATAAAGATCAGAGTAACTTGAGACTAGATAATTAAAAGATTTCTTCTGGAAAAGGATGCTTAGAAAATCTTACAACACAAATTGAATATGATAAATGGTTAAAAACTGTATGTACTGATTGTATGGCAAGATGGATTTTCTGCAATTTGATAAAAATACTGATATATGAATGATGATAATGAGAAATAGAAAAAACTAATATGTGACTACAGTTGAAGGTTTCAATAATTTTATGAGTCTAAATGATGTTAAAAAATGGTATCTATTTTGAAAAGAATGTATGTAAATGTGGTGGAAATGTTTTGAATAATAATGACAAGAGTTTTATTCAGGTACAAGGTAACAAAGTTGCTGTGATTAAGCAGTGTTTGATTGATAATGAGATTGTTTCTGAAGATGATGTTGTATGTTATGGTATGTGAAATGTATGTAAAACTCATTTATATTGTTAAGATATAGTATGTGTTATTATGATAATTATTCACCTTGGATTGGAAAATAACAATAATTTGTGGTGTTTGTAGACAGATTTTGAAAAAGAATATTGAAAAGACTGAGATGAGAAAAGAAATTGAAAAAATTAATATGTGGTGATAATATTTATGAAGGTTTGGTTGATTTTGGAGAAGATGTTTGTCTTTTTTGTATGGAAATACTTGTCGAATATGAAGAAGATAAAGAGGTTGCTGCTTAAATTCTTATATACAATGTGTTGGTTATCAATTCGTTTGTGTTGAATGTGTTTTTGTTTAAGGATACGGACTTGTGAATGAATTCATTGACTACCAAATTCAAGTTCAGGAAAAAGAGTATTTAATTCACAGAAAGTATCGTATTGAGAGAATAATAAATTAATTGACATTGAAAGAGAATATAATATTGAGATCAACAGAGACATCATCAAGAGAATAGAAAAAGTGTTTTTTGTTCTTGATGAATGGAAGTGGAAAAAAGAAAAGAACAATCAACATGAAATTTGCGATAAACAAGATTTTCTCTTTGATTGGTATTAAGGCTCATATTGAAGCAACCAAATGGAAGAAAATGATGAAAAATATGAGCAATTTTGGAATAAGGCTTTAGAGGAAAGAGGAGATAATATAAAATCTATTTTGTGCTGAATTTCTTTCCGTATTTGTTTTCTTATTTGTCATGTATCTGACTATGTTTCCAAGTACTGGTAGTTTCGTTTGGTTCAGAAATTGTTTGTTGTTGAAGTTGGAATCAAGCGCATATGATCTCATTTCATTTAACATTTTTTCATATGATGTGAATGTGAATTTGCACATTAATATCTTATTTTTCTTGGATAATTTTTCATTTTTGTGTATGCTGTCAATACTACGCCTGATCCAGTGATTGAACTGAAAACTATTGGGTTGAGTGTAGCAGCTCCAGCAATTGTCCCACTTACAATGAGAATAGAACTGGTTATTTCACAAATCAAGTTCACTTGTTTGAAAAGTTTGAAAGCTCTTTTCAATAAACAGTATTTTTTTTACGATAGAATTTGTAAAGGTTTTCACGTTCTGTTCGTGTGTCTTTATCTAATTCAGAATCGATATGGTTGAAGTTTTTGATAGATAACGGGATCATAGGTTTTAAATCATTTCTTGTTGTCAAACATCTTGTTGTTGGTACGTAATTTGTTTGTGTTCAATTAATGATTCCAGAGTATGCTTTGCATGGGCTGAATTGATTTTTTGTAATCGATAGTGTTCAATGAACTGCCATCTTTTCCAAATAAGAAAGTGAAAATCATTACATCGTTGTTGACATCAATCATCTTCACTTAAATAACCATGAATGAAAAATTTATAAAGACCTGTTTTTTGAAATAATTTATATATATAATTGATCATTTTGTATAGATTCTATCATAGTCATTTTCGTAATTGATTATATATGAATTACTTCCTACTTTTTTTTTATTAATTTATTATTTGTGTGGTAAATTATGAAAGTTTTTGGCATAATTATTATTTTTTACTTTTAGCTTCATCATCATGAGAAAATGAATTTGGTAAATTTAAAATGTGTTTTGGTCTGGCATCAAAAGATGGGGTTGAAGTAGAAGTTGCATAAGATGGTCTTTTTGCATTTAATGTATTCTGACTGTATTAATTTAATGTAGACTGTAATATAGCCATAAAATATGCAAGAGGAACATTTGGACACGGTCAACGTCATCATGGTTTCGAGATGCTTTGCTCATCAGAAAGCATGATACCTTTGGCAACAAGACACCTTGCATAAACGGAAATGAAAACACCACATTCAAAACTATTAGATTGTTGTGGGAGATCATTAGGCTTATTTACAGCAAACTGCTATTGACAAACATCCAGATTTATATCAACCTTCTTCAGTACCTCCCACATTTTCAACATTGAGGCCTTCACACTTGGCTTCACAAAATCACCAGCCAAGCAATCCGGGGCAATTATGAAAATTTTCTGAGGGAATACTGCAATAAGAAACCAATGGTTGGTTGTTATAGGACAACATGGGGCAAGAATCTTCCAGCTAACCACAAAGTCTCTTTTTCCAGGGAATTGTCAAGAAATTGAGTCTTGCACATAGAATAAGTAAACTTTCTGCTTTACTTCTGGGTTCAGGTGTAAGTTTCCACCAAATTCCTTTTTTCTTTTCTTTAAAAATTATTGTAAGCGCATTGAGATTCTTAAATGCGTATTAAGAACGTTCATTATTATTATTATTATTATTTGATGTTAAGCCGCTTTAAAAGATGAATGCCTGTAAAAGAGGCTAATTTTTCTACAACAGCTTTCCTCTTTCTTGGGCTTTTTGGTAAGTATGACTTAACTTTTCCAACAGCCTTTCCCAGTGCTTGCGGTGTACTATAAGGATTTATGCCAATTGGTCTTGACTTTCTTGCTCTACCTTTCTCTTTTCTTTCTAAGCCTTCTATGTTTCCTCACACGGTCCTGATTAAACTTCCTTTGTTGGGCAATTTCAGCTGCACTTTGAAACTTAGGCCTCCTTCTTTCACCTTTATTTCTTTCTCTATCTTTGGTTTTGTAGGCCTCATGCAACTTCAAATTCTCTTTTAACTTTTATCTAAAATTTCGTGATCTTTCACTACTTGTCTGGGGCATTGCAATAATAAAATTGACCTTGTTTTCAATATCATTTACAGAAATGGATACGTAGGAACTGAGTAGCTGGTGAGGGGTTTTGTACTTCTGAGCATGCTCAAAAACTGGCTGCATGCTTTTTGAGGAAAGCCACTGACCATCATTGCAAGCTTCTTTTAATTTTCTACTCAAATGTGAATGAGTATTTTTAAAAAAATCTGACTGCATGGTATTGCATGATACTAGGTCAGCAGGAGAGATATATAATAAATGAAGTAAATGATAATTTTACAGCTCCATTTTTAGACAAGTAACTACAAAACAGATGGACATAGCCACAGTCAGCAACACTGATTAGAAAGTGAATGATAAAAAATATGTCCCCAAAAATGTAACAGTTTTGTGTAATGTCCACAACCCAAAACTTTTGTTTGCAGAAGCATTGGAACAAGGTTTCAAGGAATTTTTTTTTGATAGGTGAAAATTTTAATTATTGCCATGTTTTCAAAGCACAATTATTTTCTGCTAAAGGTTAAAGATTCACAGAAAAATCTCTTTAAAGAAAGTTACTGAAGTTTAAACAGTGGTTGTTTGAAATGTTATGTCCGCAACACACTTTCTTCAACTCATACCTTCAAGATCTTGAGAGCTCAAGCTCACTAAAGTATCTTTTTATTAGGTGCAAAGGGCACACTAAAGGTATTTTCTAGATAATTATGTTTGAACACCCTTGTTGAACATTTTGACTTTTAAATTGGGGTTTAAAATGTTAATTTTAGTCTCTGAATGTAATGGCTGCAACATGGAATCACCCTTTTCATCAATTAGACTAATGCATTTTCATTTTTACTGTAGTTAGTGAAAAATATGTATGGAAATTTCAACTGGAAAATTATCCTGCAACACCATAAAAAACAACAAATTTCAAAATAATATTGTCAGTGTAAGTAGTTCCACTTGTTTTCTAATATCAAGTCAAAATAAAGATAATTAGGCATTGGATTATTACATGTATATTTATATGCATGCGAATTACGCTTTGTGTGGACTTCTCGATTTTTTTGGTGTTGTGCGTTGTCACTTTCCCAAAACATTTCACAACAATATGTATATAAAATATTCTCCTGTTGGTAAAGTGTACAAATTCAGACCAAACCTGCTTGAGTAATGCCCTTTTGATTGATTCAGATTAATGGTTTGGCTTTTGTTGAATTTATGGATTGCAAGTCTTTTTCAGTGAACGGTGCTCCTGTAATGTTGTCATCATCATCATAATGGTCTCCTTGAACCATTGCCTATTTGAATTAATTTTTTTCTTCTGTACCACTGATTGCATGTGACTATCTGTCTTTAACGTACATTAATTCATATTCAGTTTTGATTGCACTATGTTCGCTTTACAGAAAGCCTTTGTTGACTATAATGATCATTTGCAGTTGGATTTGCAACTGAGCCTATTATTCTATTTTTTGCATCATACATCCATTTTCAACTGAACAAAATTTGAAAAGATTGCATGCTTTCATCTACATGTCTTGTATAACTGTTTCTCAAATATTTAAGATTGACAGCATCCTGATCAATGATTTTTCAGGATATTTAAGAGATATAAGTTTGTTGAACATTATTCATGTCAAGATTATTTGTCATTCTCACACTTCCATCACTTTTCAAATTACCATTGCTGCTTGAAATTTTGGAATCAATATAAGATTTATTTGCTGCATCAGAAGCAGTAAATGGATTTTTGACATTTTTCATTGTATGTCTGATCATATTGATATCACCTGTGAAATTTTCTCCTCCTTTCAAAACTAATTTGTTGACATCTTCAGAAGATTTTGGAATTCCATCTGATGCATTTTGTGGTTGTGGAATATTCAACAATCTTTTGTAATGTTTAAATTCAGACTCCCTTGAAGAGTTCCACCACAAAGTGGTTAATACTTGCCAATTTTATGTGAAGAAACAATGTCATGTGATTCAAGTTAAGATTTTGTGATTGCTGAATTATTTGTTGTTTGAATATTCAAGAAATCTGTTTGCTCTTATATTATCAGGAAAATTGTTTAATATGAAATTATAATTGACTGCATCATAAATATTACAGTATCAGACAAAATTATTTGGTTTCTCTTCATAATTATCTTAGTGAATATCACCACTCATTTTAACACCACGTACCTATCAGTAATAGTAAACAATTTGTGCTTGTGTGAGTTGAAACATGTGAATCTACATATTAAGCTATATTTTCCGCATCTTTAGAATTTGTTGGATCAGAAATGTTAATTAATCATCTTTTTATTCCTTGCATTGAAAGCATTGTTGAAGGCTTTTTTCAATCGATTTCTACGGTGGCCTACAACTGTCACATCAAATTAAAATCACTCACATCAAATTAAGATCACTCACATCAAAATAAAGTTACTCACTTTAAATTGAAATCACTTACATCAAATACAAATCGGTGACATCAAATTCAAATCGCTCACATCAAATACAAATCGCTCACATCAAATACAAATCGCTCACATCAAATTCAAATTGCTCACATCAAATTCAAATCACTCACATCAAATACAAATCGTTTCTTTAATTGGTCAGCGGCTAAATCATTGAATGCTATCCCCAATGTGTACTCGGTCTTCCACTTTACTGCCATTTTGTACGATCGTTCTTTTCCCAAAATCCCACTTTCACACGTGCTAGTCAATGTTGAGCCGAAATGAGCAACACTGGATCTCACCGATCGTCCATAATATACATGTAGAACATACAATAATATGTGCAACATTTCTCTTACCTTTGCCACAGGTTCTGCAGAATTTGCAGTTTTCAACATCGATCGCTTCCACAATTAGTGCAATACATATTTGCTAGAATTCTGGTCAATGAACTAGTGTTGAGTCAAAGAACGATCGTACAAAGCGGATCGTACAAAATGGCGGTAAAGTGGAAGACCGAGTGCACATTGGGGATAGCATTCATTGACTTAGCCGCTGACCAATTGATGTAACGATTTGTACATGTATTTGATGTGAGCGTTTTGAATTTGATGTGAGCAATTTGAATTTGATGTGAGCGATTTGAATTTGATCTGAGTGATTTGAATTTGATGTGAGCGATTTGTATTTGATGTGAGCGATTTTTATTTGATGTGAGTGATTTCAATTTAATGTGAGTAACTTTATTTTGATGTGAGTGATCTTAATTTGATGTGAGTGATTTTAATTTGACGCGAGTGATTTTAATTTGATGTGAGTGACTTTAATTTGATGTGACAGTTGTAGGCCACGGTAGAATTCTATTTGAGAATCTTCATTCAATGTTTTTTGTGAAATTTCATATAAACTAAATCTTGCTAATGAATTATAGCTAGATTTGAAAGACAATGCTGTTTTTTAGTTTTTAATAACAATGGAATATGATTCTAAACCTACATGTATTCTTTCATGTTTTTTACTTCTTTTGAATCCATATAAATATCACCACTCATAGTTCTGCCAGAAAGAGATAAATAATGACCACTCTTTTCCAGTAACTATTCACAACAGCAGGTGTGGCTTTGCTTAGAAGAGGTTGGGCAAATTGAGCAAGAGAAACTTAAAGCGAACCTCCATATTGAACAACTTCCCGGTTTTTTTTTTTTTTATTTTGTTTACTTGTGCTTTTGGGAGCATTAATTCATCAGGACCAGAAAGTTTCCTTGCACTCAGTCCGATTGTTATTGCAGATTTGTTTCCTATTGCATTTCAAGCAAGTTTTTGTTTTCGATTGTTGCTTAATTTAATGCCATACAGATGATACTGAGTCATATCTTATATAATTATGATTAATTGACTACTTAAAGAACCTTTAAAAACTGATTATCATATACATGTAAATGATACATGTACTCTGTTTGTGAAAAATAAATGACATGTTTACATGGATGATACTCAATTAATGAACATTTTCATACTTTCATTTATACTCTCAGAACAGCTTTTCCAGACACATTATCCACAGATAGTTCTTTTTGAAGCACAAGAGCATACAAAAAGTAGCTATTTGCTGCTACAGCAGTCAGCGTATAATGTAGTTCAAGTTTTGTGCTTCCACTTTTCAATTCAACTTCTTGGTTGGTCAGATCTAAGTATAGAATGTGTTAAAGCTTTTCAAATGATTTAACATTAATTGTTGGGCCACAGCTGAGAAAATCATGAAATTGTTTGCTGGATCTCATCAATGTTCTGTATGTTTTTGCCACTTCTCTGTCTTGTCTCATTATCTCTGTTGTGGATAAAAAAATACCATGCATGCACCTTTCACTTTGCACCAGCCACGTTTGATCCAACTTTATAAGTATCAAAAACAAATGGATTAAATTCTTATGGTTTCCAATTTTTGGTTGTATTGAGAGCCCAAATGAACACATGGCTTGTCTTGGTTTTCTTATTGCTGTGCTTATCATAAAACTTCCATCTGGATTTTGTCTGGGAATACTTTTCACAAGTCTTTCTTTCAAATAACTCCAAGAATTTGGCATATGGTAATTTTTCAAAAACATTTGTCCACTCGTTGAATTAAATACCATTTTGGAATGAATCTTGTAATAATTAATCTTTCTTGATCAGTTACTCCATTAGCTCTGAAAATAACATGATCATCATATTCAAGTGTTGCTGTGATTCTAATTTTTCCATTTGAACAAATTTGATCCGCAATTGACTTAAAGAAACCAAACCTGTGAAAGCCGATTACATTAACTTGAGCTGCAGCTATTGATGATTGAATAATTTTTTGACTTTTTACAAATCCTTCATAATGGTATACTGCATTTGGCTGGAACATAACATTTCATACTACATATTACTACTGTAGGCATGATTCATCAGCATCATTTCTCATAATTATGTTGTACCTGTTTGAAATCAAATTTGTCTTTCTCTACAGTACCAGTATTTGTGTCTGGAAATGAAGAATTGTTGGTCCAACATCTTTTGCCTAAGAATTTATGTAAATTCAACGAGATTCTTCAAATGCAGACCCCTGTTAATATCTGGTGATTGATTAAACTATTGTGCTTTTTTGATTATTGCAATACTGTCTGCAGCAGCAAATTGTGCATTAATTATCTGCTCTTTTGCTGACATAAAAATCAGTTTCAAAATGCACATTATACATGTACCTGTCAGAACCATTACGAATATTGATGTTGTCGACATTGACTTCATTATTTTTGCTATTTCCCAACCTTCTCCTTGAATGACAGGATTTTTTATCCCTGTGCCTTTTTTACTGAATTTATCATAAATTTTTTCGCCAACAACTTGTCCAGTTTTTTCACCAATTTTTTAAGCACACTTTTCTGCAACTTCTGTTGAAGCCCTTTTTCGAATATTTTGTGCTGTTTTTCTAGCTACCGCACTTGCTATTTTGGAAAATAAATCACTTAAACCTTCACCAGTTTGATGAATGTTGTATGTTCTAGTGTCTCTGTTTTTGGTATGTCTCTGCATAATTATTATATGTATACTATCAATCTTCTCTTTGAAAAACCAAAGTCAGAGATACAGTACGTAGTTCCATTCAAATCGATCGGTCTGTTGTTCATCTGTGAAATACAAACTAATTGGTTGGAATTTTTTTCATTCTTGGTTCAACTGAAAATGGAAAACTGAGAGGATTAGGTTGCTGATGTCAATTGTTAAAAGTGCATTTGAACTTATTCTATTGATAACGCTTTGAGAAAATACATTTGCTTTCAATAGAATAGCATTAATTCCATTTGTAATATTTGGCAATCTATCTCCATAAGAAGTCACTGGAGGTATTTTCCAGTCAAAACTAAGCAAAAATATTGAAATCACCTTCTCTGAGATCTACTGAAAATTTCTCTTCAAGAGCAATCAAAACTCTAATATTTCTGCATATAGTTTTATTTGAATCCCTGGTTCACTGTGTCCACTTGATTTCAAAATAGCATTAAAACACAGATCAAGATCTTGATAATCAAAAGTTCCCTCTGGAAAAGTGATGTATTCCAAGTCGATCTATCATCAGTGCTGCATTTTAATTTATTACTGTAACAGTTATACTTTGTTGCTGTACCAACTGTAGCTCATGCTGAGTGAATCAACAGCAATACTATATTTTGCTCTCTCATCCAAAACAAAATCAGGAATAAGCTTGAATGTAAAATCATGAGTGACAGAACCTTCATTTCCAGTCCCATTTGAAGAAAAACTCATAAATGTTCTTTTCATGTATAATATGCCCATAATAATTAAAAAAACTTTATGATATAATTAACAATTATTCCATGAGCACGCGTTGGATATGTGGTGATAGATAGCCAACGAGGCGTGTAGCGCCGAGTTGGCTATAATCGTCTCATATCTAACTAGTACGAGTGGAATAATTGTTTTATTTGAAAAAACCGACCTCAAGATATTAGACAAATCTTCTCGACTTTATTTTGTAAGAAGAAACCGGATGCTACAATGTATAGATATTAGACTATGGTATATTGGCTCATATACCGTAATGGCTATAAGCCAATGAAGAGGCTTGAATTGCATTATCCAATGCTCCAGTTCTTAATAATGAATATTATATCTGTTCAATGAATATTATTCATTGTATTCATTTTCATCAATTGCTTTGAGTTTGATGAGACTGTCAAACATTTGCTAGTATGCTTCATTTCTGAGTTGAATATTATTGTGTCCTGCAAGTCTTGTACCTGTAAGAAGCTTCAATCTTTTGAATCAAATCTTTTGATGTTGTATAGAGTACTTTTGAATCAGCAAGAGATTGTTTTCCACTGCTTCTGTGTTTTGGCATAATTATTTGCAATAGTATTGAGATTATTGAATATTTTAATAGCTTTAGCACTGTCACGATGTTAATTTATGTACGTTGAGTTAATTTATACAGGTTACCTTCTATCTGAGTTCCCGGACGTATTCGCTCGCTTTGCTTGATGAGCACTCGGCTTACAAGATTAAATGTTGTGTTTAGAGTCTCTTGTGTTTCACTGTCTGTCTTAGCGAACACGTTACATGGTGTCAGGAGTGGGATCCTGGTTCCCAAATCCGTTGCCATAGAGGAATTACCACTCAGTACACTGGAAAACGTTCTTGAGAGAAATTTACCAGCAAGCACGTGGTCGAACAACTCTGAACTGTTATCAAGTTCTAGAGGATAGCCTCCGGTCTCTACTCTATTCCGCAATAGCCACCTGACAACTTCGTCACAAAGAATAGCGAAAGACAACGGTAAGTGGAATCGTCCTGTGTCTTCGGAAGGAAATCCCAGCTGAAGAAATCTAACTTATTAACTTCAAAATACAAAGTATGGCCGAGGGTAGCGGCGCTTCTTTTCCAGCACAAGAAGCCGTCGCACAACCAAATCTAGTACAAATCCCAATAAACATCCCATTGCCCTCAGAATTGGAGCTTACAGGGGATTTAGCGACGAACTGGAAGAAATTCCACCTTGCCTGGAATAACTGTGAAATTGCTGCACGTTTAAAAGATCCTGAAATAATATAATTATGATGAAGACAGTCTACCCCTGCTGGACAATACAGAAGTAACTCTTGTTATGTACAACAAAACGGAGGAAAAGCCAATTGGCAAGAAACGTGTTCAAGTTGTGAACCCCAGAAATGGAAAAAAATACAGCGTGGAATTCGTAGTTGTAAAGGGGAAAGGGAAGCTGCTGCTTGGTTTACGAGCCAGTGAGCAAATGCAACTCATATCTGTGGTTCGACAAAACATCATGGCTCTTCAAGCGGAAGAACCATCGCAGAGCAAAACACCACTTACGACGGAATCTATTCTCGAAGAATACGCCTATGTATTGAGAGAAGGGAAGTTAGAAGGTGACCTCCACCTGGAAATTGACCCGAACATACCACCAGTCCAACTCCCAACAAGAAAGGTGCCGATCGCCATTAAAGAAAAGCTAAAAGAGGAAATTAATCGCTTGGAAGGCCTTAATATCATCACGCCAGTAAATGTCCCTACCTCTTGGATATCAGCAACTGTCGTCACCATGAAGAAGAATGGCAATGTTCGACTGTGTGTTGATCCCAAACCACTTAACTGAGCCCTCAAACGGAATCACTACCTGTGGGATTAGCCCTTAATCCTCTTACCTACCAACCGCGCTCGACTTAACTTATGCAACAGTTCAGTTGACCTCAGGCCTTGCTCTTGTGAGCTCCTCTGCCCATTAAATATATAGCTTTAAATATATACTTGGCCTCCACTCTTTCTTTTGCCTCCGATAATCGCACATGGTGTAAGGAGTTGGATCCTACAGCAGGAAGAAGAAGTAGCGGAAAAGAAAATTGTTTTCGACCTCATTTCACATCGCGTGAATGAATTCAAACGCTCAAGATCCAAACGAAGAAATATTCGAGGAATCAAGCACGCCAATCACGTCACCACCCACAGACCCAGTGGAACCGAGTTCTTCAACGGCTTCATTACAGACGGATAACCCACAAAGTGGAAGCTTAAAAATGGCCGCAGCAAATTTCAGTATTCCTCCTCCGGCTAAGTTTGATCCCAAAACAGACGATTGGGACCACTGGATAAAGCGCTACGAGTTATTTGAAGCAGCTACGGAATGTGATGGGCTTTCAGATAAAGTGCGCATTAATACGCTTATTTACGTAATGTGAAATAATGCCGCCGACATCTATGATAGTTTCAAACTGTCAGGTGAAGATATCCAGTACGCGAATGTCAAACAAAAATTCAAAGATCATTTTAAAGGAAAAGTTGCTTTAGTCTTCGAGAGAACACAGTTCGTAAGACGCTCTCAGCAAGACAAAGAATCTGTCCTCACCTTCATTGAAGATCTTCAGAGAAGAGCCGACCTCTGCTCTTTTGGGGACCTTCGTGACCAAATGGTGCACACTCAAATAATTGCTGGTTTGCATGATTCTCATCTCAGGCGTCGATTGATGGCAAATGACAATTTAACTCTGGATCAGGTAATTAAAGAAGTTAAATCCGCCGAAATCACGAAACATCATGATCAAATTCTTCAAAACGCCTCAAGTGCCGCTGACATATCGGCAATACATGACAGGAAAGTTCCAGAAAACAAACGTCGAAGTCCAAAACCCAAGCATGGAGTTTCTTCGAAAGCAAAGAAAAGATCGTGTTACAGATGTGGAGCTCAGCCAGGTCACCCTCCTCAGCGTTGCCCAGCCAAAGATGCTACCTGCAATGCATGTAACAAAAAGGGTCATTATTCCAAGGTCTGCAAGTCCTCAAAACAAGTCCGTAGAGTTAATTATGATTCAGAAGAAGATGATATCTCTGTAATGACCGTCAACGAAGTCGTCAACACAATCGAAACATCGGAGAAATGGCGTACAAATCTATCGATAGGAAACTCCGAAGTAAATTTTAAGATTGATACCGGCACAGATGTCACAGTTATTCCTGAAGAAGTCTTTTGCCAATGCAACTTAGGAAAACTCCATTACACCTCCAAAAGACTCTTTGGAGCGGATCACAAGGGTCTCTGTGTAATAGGGACAATTCGTGACACTTTATCCCTAGGAGAAAAGTGCGTGACCGAGGATATTTACGTTGTTAAAGGCCTAAAAGAGCCTCTTCTGGGGCAGCCAGCGATTCAAAAGCTAAATCTATTGGCTCGAATCAATGAAATCCAAAGTCAAAGCTAGGAAGAAAGTATTAAAGCGAAATATCCTCAACTGTTCCATGGACTGGGAGAACTTGTGTGAGAATATGAAATCAAGTTGAAGTCAGACGCTCAACCGTTTGCCATCATGACCCCAAGACGTGTTCCATTACCAATGAAAAGCAAAGTAAAGGAAGAGCTTTCCCGAATGGAGAAGCTGGGAGTAATCAGAAAGGTTGACAAGCCTACAAATTGGTGCGCGGGAATGGTGACAGTACCTAAACCAAACGGGAAAATCCGAATATGTGTGGATCTGACAAAGCTCAATGAAAACGTTTGCCGTGAAACGTATCCACTTCTAAAGATTGAAGCCTTGCTAGGTGAAGTTGGAGAGTCCACAGTGTTCACAAAAACTGACGCAAGCTCCGGTTTTTGGCAGGAGAAGCTAGCAGAAAACTCTCAACTCCTGACCACATTTCTGACTCCCGTTGGCAGATATTGTTTTCAGCGACTCACCTTCGGTTTGAAATCAGCACCAGAACGATTCCAAAAGAGAATGCTAAACGAGCTGGAAGGTTTAGAAGGAGTCATATGCATTATGGATGATATCCTCGTGCATGGAAAGACGCAAAAACAACATGATGAACGACTTAACGCAGTTTTAACAAGATTGATCAGAGCAAGAATCACCTTGAACCCAGAGAAGTGCGAATTTTCAAGGAAACAATTGAAGTTCGCGGGCCATAGTCTCAGCCCTCAAGGAATAGGCCCCGATCCAGACAAGACTGCAGCTATTGAAAAGATGGAGAAACCGCAAAATGTTGCAGAACTACGGAGATTCCTGGGAATGATCAACCACCAACAAAAGTTCATCGAAAATCTGTCTGAGAAGACTATGCCTCAAGCAAGAACAAATGGCACTGGAGTCAAGCTCAAGAAGAATCTTTCACTCGCTTGAAGAAAGAAATGACTCAAGCGCCAGTTCTCGCTCATTACTGCTCCACTCATCAGGGGATTTGAGAAATCCCCTGATGAGTGGGCGACCACGAAACAGGCTTGTAGGGATGAACTTGTAGTTTACTTGTCTTTTTCCTCCCACAATATATAGCTTTAAATATATACTTGGCCTCCACTCTTTCTTTCGCCTCCGATAATCGCACACTACCCTCTGCTGACATTCGAGGATGTCCTTCCTAAGCTCTCAAACGCAAGATGCTTTACTGTGTTAGACGCTAAACATGAGTTTGGGCATGTGTCCTTAGACGAGGAAAGTAGTTACGCAACCACATTTGGCACTCCATGGGGAAGATACAGATGGCTTCGAATGCCATTTAGGATCTCACCTGCCCCTGAAGAATTCCAGTGAAGACTGGACCAGGCATTAGCAGGGCTAAATGGATGTAAGGCGATTTCTGATGACATCCTCGTATTTGGATGTGAAGCTAACGATGATGAAGCAGTAAAAGACCACGACGACAACCTTACTGCTCTCCTCCAACGATGCCGAGAAAAAGGTGTGAAGCTAAACAGGAGAAAATTGCAGCTTAGGCTTAAGGAAGTGGCCTACATGGGATGGGCAACAACCTGACCCTGAAAAAGTCAAGGCAATCAAAGAGATGCCAGCACTGACTGACAAACAGAGCATCCAACGTCTCTTAGGGATGACTAACTACCTGCAAAAGTTTGCTCCAAGACTTTCAGAGGTCATGACTCCTCTACGCGAGCTCACCAAAAACGACAACGAGTTCCAATGGGATGGGCAGGCTCATGGTGCAGCCCTGGATGAGACAAAGAAGATCCTTTCTACGACTCCAGTCCTAAAATACTTGGACCCAAGCGCCACACCCACACTACAATGTGATGCCTCCATGCATGGCCTGGGAGCGTGTCTAATGCAAGATGGACATCCAGTCGCATATGCATCCAGGTCCCTGACCCCCACAGAGGTCCAGTACATGTATGCGCAAATCGAAAAAGAGTTACTGGCCATAGTATTCGGAATGGAGAAGTTTGAAACCTACCTGTATGGAAGGAAAGTTCTGGTTGAATCTGATCACAAGCCCTTGGAGGCAATCCTCAAGAAAAGCCTCCTGAACGCACCCAAAAGGCTACAACGAATGCTCCTTAGACTCCAACGCTACGAGTTTGAAGTATCCTACAAAAAGGGAACCTCCCTTCTTATGGCTGATCCCCTGAGTCGCGCGTATCTGACGCCTAAGGAAGCTACTGAGGATCAGGAAGATGTCATGACAGTCTCAGATACTAGGTCTCCAACAGAGATAGCAGCAGAGCAAGTGAACATGCTACAGTATCTTCCAGTCAAAGACGAAACTCTTCGCCAAATCCAAAACCTTACTCAAGAAGACGCTATCCTGAAGATCCTCGCTTGCGTCATCAAACAATGCTGGCCAGAAAGTAAGCTCTATCGCCCACTGGAAGTTCAAGACTACTTTCCATTCAAAGAAGAACTTGCTCTCTAAAATGGAGTCATTTTCAAAGGAGACCGTGTTGTCATACCGTTTCAAATGAGAGCTGAACTCAAAAGAAAGCTACACTCCGGTCATCTCGGATTACAAGCAGGCCTGAGATGGGCACGGGAAGCCTTCTACTGGCCTGGTATGAACAAAGAGATTCAAGAACAGGTCTCCAACTGCCAAGTCTGCAATTCATACCACCAAGGGCAGCAGAGGGAGCCCATGATCTCACACCCACTACCATCAAGACCGTGGCAGGCCCTTGCTGTTGATCTCTTTGAGCTCTAGGGCCAGGATTACCTTGTCACCACTGATTATTACTGAAATTTCTTTGAAGTGGATAAACTTGCGAGTAAGACATCAAAAGAAGTAATTGAACAGCTCAAGCCTCATGGCAAGGCATGGAATCCTGGACAAAATAGAAAGCGACAATGGCCCCCAATTCAGCTCACAGGAATTTCAGACGTTCAAAGATTTATATGAGTTTGATCATGTAACAAACTCCCCCACCTACCCACAGTCAAATGGCAAGGCAGAAAACGCGGTAAAGACTGTGCAGCGAATAATTCTCAAAGCCTTAGAGACTGGCAGTGATCCCTACATGGGATTCCTTGACTTTCGCACCACCCCCTCAGAAGGGCTAGGAACGTCTCCAGCTTAGCGCCTCTTTGGCCGCCGTACCAAAACCCTCCTACCTACCTCTAGGCGACTACTAACACAACCTGAATTTGAAACCACTTCCCAGCTTCTTCAGGCCCAGAAGAACAAACAAGCCTTCTATTACAACAATGGCACCAAAGAGCTCCAGCCACTTGAGCCAGGGAGCACCGTATGTATCCATCCACCCAAATATAAACAACAATGGACCCAAGCAACGGTTGACAAACAAGTTGCTGTACGCTCATACCAAGTTACCACTGACGACGGACGGGAGTATCATAGAAACCGCTGACACCTGCGTACCATAGTCGAACTCCCTAAACAATCACCTCTTGACATAGAGATACCTAGCTCAGATCGTGGTCCCCTGCCCCTGACCAAAGTTAAACAGGTACCACCAGTCGTTGAATCAAAGCCCTAAGAGATGGTCAAGCCACAAGCAACGCCGAACCCTCCAGCTGATGACGTAACGAGTCCAGAAAGACGTAGTGCTCGGGGAAGAGTCCTACGTAGACCAGCATACCTCCGTGACTATATATGTTGACACTTACCTATGTTGTTTATATTCCCCGAACAATGACTCTAAGTAACGATTTAGTTTTTTTCCTCTTTGAATAAGGGGGGAAGATGTCACGATGTTAATTTATGTATGTTGAGTTAAAAATACAGTTTACCTTACATCTGAATTCCCGGATGTATTTGCTCGCTCTGCTTGATGAGCACTCGGCTTACAAGATTAAAATGTTATGTTTAGAGTCTCTGATGTTTCACTGTCTGTCTTAGCGAACACGTTACAAGCACTACATAAATTATTCTTTTCATAATTAAATCAATCAAACTCTTATTGGCTTTTAACCTTCATAAATAATCTGCCCACCCTTTTGTACTTTAATAACCATCTCATTCATCAATCTTGGAACATTTATCATCAATTTACCATAATAATTGTCCACTATCTATTTATAAGCATTTCTTTTCTTCTGTTTGTAACTCCCCATTCCTTTTCCTTTCTTGATCGACTTTCATCTTATCACCTTTTATAAATTAGAATATCTAATGAATCTCTGTAATTTTAATGTGATTTAATCATTGAATCATAAAACTCCAAAAGAGGAGAATCTTTTTTGGTCTTTTGACATCTTCTGGAGTTGCACTTAATAATTGTGGTGGAAGCTAGTGGAAAAGCATGTTGAATTTCTCTTGATTTGGAAAATCAAAGGGTCACCCAGCACTTCAGTGTCGTGTGTAGACAACCCTTCATCAACATTATAAATGTTAATAGGTACGTGGTGGCTCGATCTCTGGCATTATTTTACTAGGTAATTCTCTGTTTAAAGTAATAATGTCTCTGTTCATTTCTGTAATATCATTGAGACCTTTTCTTACTGCAAACTGATTTTCCTTTAATTCACCAAATGAATCAGTCTGTCTTGTTTTCATCAACTGACTTTTTCAATTCTGTCTGACTCTCTATAACAAGTTTGAGAAACTGTCTGCTTACAAACTGTGATTCAATTATTAGTTTGATCATTATAATTTCTACATATGATGGACGATCCTTGCAGTAGATAGCGCCATTTAAGCAATAGCGAAAATCAGACCTGAAATTGGTTGAGCGCTGCACTGATATCCCAGAGGTCAGTGGTTCGAATCCCGTACAGGCCTGATTTTTTTCAGGTCTGATTTTCGATATTGCTTAAATAGTGCTATCTACTGTGAGGATTGTGCATCATATGTATCTAATACCCCAGTGCAAAATATATGAACTTCATATATTTTATTGTATCTCATTAATCACTTTCACGGGTTTATTACGAATCAACTTAACGGCCTGCTCCCAGTTGGCTTGTTAGCTCAATTGGTAGAGCGCTGCACTAGTATCGCAGAGGTCAGTGGTTCGAATCCCGTACAGGCCTGACTTTTTTCAGGTCTGATTTTCGCTATTGCTTAAATAGCGCTATCTACTGCGAGGATCGTGCATCATGTGTATCTAATACCACAGTGCAAAATATATGAACTTCATATATTTCATTGTATCTCATTATAATTTCTGACAGTTTGTTTGATTGCTTTTCTCATGTCTGTGGTTTTTGCTGAGCTGTTTTCATAATTTGTATATTAATTTTATTGAAATCTGAAGTTTATAATATTGCAAACATGTCTTTCTGAAATTTTCAAACACATCAGCCAACAACAATGCATCACTTTGCAGATACAAATTGTGATATTCACCCATATTTTTCAATTTCAATGTCTTTCAAACATTATTTTTTTGAGCATGTTCATATTCTTCATCTGTTATGTGCTCACCAGTCAGAATTAACTGTCAGTAAAATTCTTCTTTTGGTGGCAGCTGTGTTTCTTCAAATTTTTCAAAGCTGTCCCTGTAGTCATAAGAATAAAGACCTTTTTGTTTCATAAGTTTGTATTTTTCATCTTTCTTGAACTTTTGTCTTGCGTATTTGAAACTGTGTTCAGGTAATTAAGTTATCAACAAGCTTTACAAGAGAACTGCTCATAAACTGGAAACTGTCACGAAACATCCAATTATTATTCAATGTGAAAGCCATTATATTTCTCCATATTATTTGGAATGACGTCCAATTTAATTTGTTTTTTTCTTCAACCAACTTACCAACATTTTGCATAGTGAATTGAGAATCATAACCTCTCAAACTATGCAAAATCACAGGAATCCTCATTTTTTCAAATATTGAGCTTAAGCTTCAAATTGCAATCCTGATGTGCTCTTCCACTGAATTCTCCAGTCATATGATCATGATCTCCCACTCTGATGCATTCATTTGTGTATTTATTTTGTACAAATATTGTAACTTTTAGCTTTCTTGAATTTCTTCATCAGTCATTTCAAAGCTTTATTGAAAGGCTTATAAACCATATCTTTGCAATATTTTGTTTCCTCAAGAATTTTTTTTAAAAGTTTCTCCACAACATTCTCACTTCTGAAATACTGAACTAATTTACTAAGTTTGTCATCATAACAACAAAGTAGTTTATAAGCATTTATAACCACAATCTGTATGCTTCTGATAAGGTTCTGTGTGTGGCCTCAAAATCAGCATAAACGCAAAATGGAAGTGGAATCTGTCTGTATAGAGGTATAGAGAAATTTCTCACCCTTTCCTGGCATATTTTTATTTTGCTTTCCATTTATAGCAATACAATCTCCGTATGTTTACTTAATATTATCTTCACTACTAAAACACTGTGGATAATACATACAAAAGTATTTCCTCATTATGCTTGGTTTTATGCCTCATCATCTTGTTGAAATCTTTTATCAATAAATAACGGCTCTTGTTGTCATAACTTATTAATTATAAGTAGGCTCATTTCATTCTCAAATGTTTCGTTTAAAATATATATAGGGCGAAATGCCTTATTTTCATAACCGAAAACATCAAGTCTGATGTCATTCTGTTTTTCAATCTTATTATTGTAATGTTTCAGTGAAACTTGAAAATCAACATCTGAGTAATCCAATTCATCAACAAACTATTTGTCTGTCTTTCTGATTCATTGTGGATTAGTCTCTGCTGCCGATTGAGATGCCTCACATGGCACCATCTAAAACATTCATTATTTTCATTCTTCATATTTTATCAAACTCTTTGTAAGTACTAATTCACTTGGAAGTTTCATATATGAAGACCCATTCTTTAGCCTTTATTTAACAATATTTATAAAATGTTGATTAACTCTATCCTTTAGACGGAAATCCAATTACCAATTCTATTAAGAAGTTCAGAGCTTGAACTTTTAAGATCCCTCTCAAGATCAGCCTCTATCATTAATCACAGTTTTTGAATATGAATTAAAAAATGCACTTTGAAATTCATCTTCACCACCCTTCATTTTCCAGAAAGTCATTTTTAAAGTCTCAACAAACTTAAGACCTTTCATTTCCAATAATTGACTCCTTAACATATGAAAAATCGCTTTCCTTGTTTCTTTCAACTGTTTCAGAGCATTATTATTACTACGAATACTGATTTTAAATGATTTAGCAAATTCCCCTAGTGCTATATCCTTTATTGTAATATTAGTTCTAGGTGTTGGAGCTGATGAGACATTTTTAATAGTTCTAAGGTTTTGGAATAGGAGGTACCATAATCTTTTTGTCCTATTCTTGAACCATTTGTTTAACAGATTTTTGTGGTCTTAGCATTGGAATTGGTTTTACTTTTAATTCAACCAATCTTTTGTCCTGTTTTAAAATCAGGCAATTAAATCAGATTTTTGAATTTTTTTTGAAATCTATATTTTTCAGATAACTCATCTCTATGCTATTTGAACAATAGAGTGTTTCTGTGGAGGAACTATCGGCTGATAGTTGCCCCTTGGAAATTTGATGTTCTTAAAACAAATATGCTAGTTTTAAGAACATCAAATTTCCAAGGGGCAACTATCAGACCGATAGTTCCGAGACATAAACACTCTATTGTTTTCATTGTTCACCACTAAATTTTCTTCCGCGCCTACAGCTTGTCACAAATGTCAATAATTCGCAACCGTACATTGGTTAAATAATACGTTATACCTGTCAGAATTGAAACGTCACTGTTTTTCCGATCTGCCTAACTTCGCGGCCGTCAAACTATTCAAACTTTTCACGGATGAGTACTATCAATCCAGGTATTTTCCGCGGACGAGCACTATCCATCCGGGTATTTTCCGCGGATGAACACTATCGCGTCACGTGATCGATTTAAACCAATAAGAACCGGAGAAAATTTAGTGGTGAACTATAATGTTAGATAAAATTTTTTCACCCAAAGTCTCCGCCATACTCATTTCTGCTTTCTGTACGTCATTTACCGGTACTTTTGAAACTTTTCCTTAAATACCCAAATCCCAAGGTCAACCACAAAATTCCCAAGATCATGATACCACCGTATTAAACATCAGCAAGTGTAAACCATTGCATTGTTCAACAGAAACAATTATCTAAAATAGCCACTCAGTTGAGGCCAAACAAAATAATTTACATTTTCGTGCTCGCAGCGTCGATCGTCGAGTTGGGGATCAACGGAGGTATATTTGGGAGCAACTTCAGATTACCCGACCACTTTTGAACGTTAACAAATCGAAGGAAAAACCGAAATAAAAAAGTAATTCAAAGAGAGGGCAGTTAAAGTAGTGCTACCGTAGTCCCGTGGTCCCGAAGTCGAGGAATAATTTCAAAAGAGGGCAGTTAAACTAGTGCTTCCGTAGTCCCGTGCTCTTGTAGTCGAAGAACAATTAAGAGAGGTCAGTTAAACTAGTGCTCCCACAGTCCCGCGCTCTCGACGAGAAAGAATAATTAAAAGATAGGGCAGTTAAACCAGTACTACCGCAATCCTGCACTCCCGATTTAAGAACGAAGATGAATTAATTGTTTGAATCTCTGTGTTCACTTGCTAGCGAAGTTGAAATCCGCAGGGATATCCGACCTGAAATACGCTTGAAGAACGAGGAATTAAGATATGACTTTTAATTGAAATTTAAATTACGGTTGACTGAAGAACGAAGAACATATATTTGAATGTGTGGGTGCCATTTAATTTGGTGACTACCGTAAGGGACTGCGGGAGCAGCTATTTAGGGACGCATATTAAGTGGCCGGGTATTCTGAATTCGGGTCTTTTTTTGGTAGTTTGGGGGTAAGAAGGGGAACAACATGGCAACTGTGCCAGGACACCCATTTTCGTAATACTGGCAAACGTGCCATCTGTAATTTTTAACCGAATTTTTGAAATACCAAAAATTTTCTAATAAAATTTGACGGCATTTTTAGAGTTACATTTCTAGGAAACCACTTACGTCCTCCGCGGGCACTTGGGCACACTAACTGGCGATAAAAAACAAGACTGTTGCGCAGTCAGGGTGAATCTGACCCAATATAGATCAAAATTGTCGCACAGCTGTTGTTGTTTTATTTTTCCATCTTCAGGCTTATGGGGCTTGCGACATAATTCTCAACAAATTTCAACCAATATGCAGACAGACAAGCATTGTTATGAAACAATAAGACCTTTTATGTTGATTGCCGGATGATTTACCATAACTCTTGCTACCAAGTGTCGCATTTTAACATTTAGCCCATGCCGTTTGTAGAAAGGAAAAAGTTGCAGCTCACCTTTGGCCTCACTATGCAATTTTTTTCCCTTTTTAGACTGTCAAATTGATTTCCTATTTTTCCTCTGTTTGAGGGCGGTTAACATGTAATTTTCGCTTGGGAGAAGCGAGGTATTTAACTAAAAAAAATGCGTGTGTTTGGAAATTACAGAGGGATGAGACCAAATAAAGAATCACGAAGACTCGTTATTATACTATTATTGATAGCAAGAATACTCATGAACTTTAGCTTTCTTCACGGAAGGACTTTGTAAATGTAAATGAAAAAAAAGTTAAATCAGTAAACATGTTTGATCAGTTATTTTGATTATATTTTCCCATACAGCCTCGCTATCACTGCATTACATAGGGCTTTACTTTAATGTCACTCTCCTAGTAATATTACAAAATGACACAAAATAGATCTAGATTTAAGTACTTACAGTTAGCTGATTGGTGCAGATAAAACATGAAAGAAAAGGAAGAATTAATCAATTTTTTTTTTCATATTTATATAATACCACTGAACCCTATGAGCTTTAGCGGTGACATTGAAATTTTCTGTATCACGCAAGGGTAACGAAAATAAACATGTTCAAGAAAAATTTATTCGTAAGCCCTACCTTGTATGTCTGCCTTTTCGAGGTCAATTAACATAGTCAATCAAGGCAATGTTGATGGGTCTATAACTTTACATTTTATAATGGCTTTTTTTCAAATTAATATAACAACGCTTGAGGAACGTAATATACTCGAGAAAATTCGTAGTATTCATGTACAGCATAACAATTGTCCGCGTTCAGAGTATATTACAGCTTTTTATGTTGCAAGGTACAAATCATCGTTTCGTGTCTCCCATTGGACGCATATGCGATTGATTTTGCCGAACGCTATGATACATATGATGAGTTCATCTCGAAGAAAAAATCGCTGATATCTTATTGCACTAATTACAGTTTATAGCATATGTTTTTATGGTAACTTTCGCCATCACTAAAATCGCGTTCATATAATTGAGGCTCTTAATTCAAATTAAAGACAAACGGATATGACAGCATTCAACCAATAACCAGTTCGTAACGGTGGCCAATTTACCATTTCAACTTTGTTCATTATTGTAAAACTACCTTCCCATATGATATACCGCCAAAGCTTTATTTCGCAATTTGGAGATGTTCTTGTAAATTGGGTTTTTGTTGGACAATTTTTTCCTTCCTTTCTTTCTTTCTTTTGGAAAAAAAAATTGCAAGTCAGCATTATCATTATTATTATTTAATACTTTCAGCGTGGAAAACGCACAGTCCACAATAAATATCAAAATATATACAAGAATTGAAATAACTAATGAACTACAATACTTACTGCATTGTTCGTCTGATCCATCTCTACAGTCCCTACCCCCATCGCAGCGAAAAGACGTAGGGATACACTGTTGTTGATTTGCACAAGCAAACTGATCGCTTCTGCAAGTTACTGTGAAGATGATGAAAGGAACACACGAGTCGTGACAAATCGTTGACACTTAATGTACATTGTTATGAAAAGAATAGGCAAAGAATGTTAAGGGCTACATCACGACTCATGCACGCGCTGTCAGAATTGAAAACCCATGAATGGGCGGTTGGCAGCTTACTTTCAGAGATTGATCTTTTGTGACTGACATTGTGCAGTTACATTTCCTTGGAGATCACATTTGATGACCAATTTAACTCGACGGAATGGTGTCCATTCATTTTTTTTTCTGTTTACCGTAATGGTTTTATTGAATTCAGCATTTAATTTTGTTATCGTTTATTTAACGTTTCTGATGGTTTTCCTAAAAACCGATCGTACCCGATCTCTTTTTTCCGCAAGGCACTTGCGGTGGTTGGAGTACCCTTAATGGCGACGCGTTTGACCTCTTCTTAGACTCTGCTGTAGACAATCTCATGATAGCATAGCATTTCTGCATTTCTTACTTGTAAAAATTCGTTACCTCTAGTCACTGACATCTCGCCTGTTCTTTAAGGATATATATATATTTTAATAAGGCTATCTTCCCCGAAAGCTGTTATCTTTGTGTTCTGTCGACTTCCCGATAATGCGAGTTTGAGCGAGCTTTTATGCTTATTTCTATTTGATACTTTAGACTGGCAGAATATAACCGTTAGATTGTCAGATTGTGCGTTCGTCGAGTGAGAAAGCCCTGAAATTCATTGAAGCTCTTGGCAAACGAGCAGAGGGAAAAGGGTCAACATTCTGAACACTGTGAGGAGACAGTTGCTGCTGACCCTTGACCTTCCCATTATTTTTTTTTTTAAAGTCAGTTTGCTTTCTCATTTCCGTCAGTATGAATGCCTCAGCTATGGACATTTTTTTGGAAGAAAAGCAAAATTAAAAAGAAAAAGAATTGCGGAGGATTGAGAAAGGATAAGGAGGACACATAATGATGCTTTTCATAAGTTGTGGCTCTCTTGACATAAAAACACGGGAATTTTAAAATAAACATTTATCCTCCCGTGCAGCCTCGCTATCAAGCATTGGCTGACTGGCTGACTTTGTTCTTGTTCCGCCTTATTTTTTTTTTATTCCTTCTCCAAAAAAACTTTCCATTTCGGATTTCCTCTTTGTGGCTACATGCAAACCTATTGCAAACCAGAAGACAAATATGAAAGGCACATTCATAATACAACATTCGTTTAATGCTGCTTTTATTAGAAAATGTATGGAAACGATACACAAATAACATAATCTGAAGATACCTACCATTAGCTGATTGGTGCAGGTATAAAATGGAAAAAAAAGGAAAAGTTAATAAAATGATCATATAGTCTTATGACTACCATTAAACTCCATTAACTTTTGCGGTAAATTCAGAATTTAATTGGCCACGGGCGGCAACAATTTATGTGTAAAGAAGAATTTATCCGTGAGCTTCACATTCAGCAACTTCAGGTATCACTTGTTTTGTGACCGCTTGTGCGTTCGCTTTTTTTATGGTCAATTTTCATAGTCAATAAGGGTAATGTCAGAAGGGGACTTCATTTTCTATCCTAACTCTTTTTAAAGAGGCTGTATCCTCAAGAAACCTCATAGTATATTGGATATAAATCCAGCATTCTACCTTGCATGGTACAAACCACCGTTTCTGGGCTCCTATTAGATGTATTTCTTTTTTTCGCCGAAACGGTGTCTCGCAAATAAAGTCATTTCTACCTCCTTAAAACAGCTTATTTCATTCGCTGTTCAGGAGACTGTAGCTAACACAAGAATCGCTTTAAAAATTATTGAAAATCTTTATCCAGAGATGGACGAACGTGATAGGAGGAGAAAGTAACCAGTTCAACATCTTTAAAATGTACTGCATACAACTTACGTCAAAGCTTTATTTCGCTGCTTTGGAGCTGTTCTTATAAATGAAGTTAGTATTTTATATTTCTTTCTTCTCTTTTAAAAAAAAGGAAAAAGTAGCTGCAAAACCATTTGAAGAGGGCTCATACACCTTCCAAGTCTCAATCTCAGAGTGGAAAATGCTCAACTCGCAACAAATGTACAAGACTGGACAGGAGTTGAAGTAACCCAATCAACTACACTACTCACTGCATTGTTCATCTGAACCCTCAGAACATTCACGGTCGCCATCACAACGCCAACTCTCCCATATACACTTTTCTTGATTTGCACAAGCAAACTGACCGGCTCTACAAGTTACTAGGAAATGATGAATGGGGTGGGTAGAGGCGCTATTTTTTTTTTTTTTTTTTTTGCGTTCCTCCCCTCTGAGCGCATTAGTCACCACTGGCCTTTTACCTGAGATGTGAAGACTCTTTTTTTTTTCCTGCTTTTTTTCCCATATAATGTACGCATTACATGGTTATTTGGTTGCGGCCTGTTGTCACAGTTAGTGAGTGAATCATTTCTGTCAAAATTTACAGACATTGCAGTGAGAGGTTTATAAGTCTTTCTAAGTAATAAGTTGAGTCCTCCTAGATCTCCTTCAGATCCAGGAAAGCCTGTTCAGAAAAGGTTTGGAATTTGTTTTTTCAATCTTCTCTATTGGTTTAAATTTTTATATGCAAATATTCCGTTTACTTATCAGGGTATAAGTGGTAGCTAAACATAATATAATAATAGAGTAACATACTTGCAGATGTGAAGGGAACAGCCACCAGCATGAGCAGTAGAACAGCCTGTGGTTTCATGACAATCTATGCGGAAAGTCAAAATGTTATTTAATTATTTATTAATCATGATTTTATTCGGGGGGGGAGGGAGGAGAACAAACATTACAATAACCTGCTGAGTGTTGTGAGCCGATGAATAAGGGGAAAAAGAAGTTGTTAGGTCTTACCCACGGTTTAAAGGACTTGTATAGATAAGTAAAACCATTTCCAGGAAGCAATTAAATTGGAGAGAAAAACCTTGTCTTTCTAAAGTAATGTTTTCACAATTGTCATGTTTTGACTGTCTTCCCCTTTGTTGCCGACATTGTGCAAAAGCTACGAACTTTGTTAGTCCGTGTTACTGCCGTTATGCGTGATGTCACGCACTCATTAGCTAGATCCCGAGAGGCGCTGCGAGTTAAAAATACATGTGCTCGATCGAAGTGGGGAATCGTTTCAACGCCCGTTTAACGTCATCGTTTATATTATAAGGACACAAACGTAAGTTTTTTTTGGTTTTGTTTCTTGTTTGTCTAGCCTTTTTTCTGTATTTATAGTTGTAATTTCCTTTGTTTTCCTTTAGTTTTCGAAACCGTACAACGTTCGTTCAAGATTGTAAAGTCCTGTTCATAATTACAAGTACGCGTGTTCAAGTTTGTGTTGTCGTACCGTTTTTGCGTGCACATTCGTTTCGAAAAGTTTAACCCTCATCGCATACTGGTTTATTGGAACTTATCCTACGTTTATTTGCAATGTTGGGCGAATTGTTCGCCACTCATCGCTAATTTGAAGCGACCACCGAAGGATTAATTAGTGCCTAGTCCACCATGAACGAGGAACCTGCCGCTGAGGGCGCTGGGCCTGGGTTTCCTCCGAACGAAAGCTGTCCCGATACTCGTGTAAGGAAATTAACTGAAAAGGGTCAAGAAGAGAAATTAAGGCGACTGAAAAACGATCAAACTGCCAAAACGACTGCTGTGTCAAAACAAAGGAATGCTCTTACAAACTTAATGGAAGATGAGAACAATCTCCATTTAGTGAAATCAGAGGTCATTGTATTGAACACGTTATTCAAAGAGTATCAAGAAGCACGTGACCTTTATTATTGCCAGTTGACCTCCGAACAGGATCAAGAAAGGGAACTTGATCGCTATGAAAGTAAGGAGAAGTCATTTTTGGAATTTAGGAAACAGGTTATGGAATGGATGAATGTAGCAGAACGTCGCTTAACAGAAGAACTTGATCTGCTCTCAGAAGTAAAATCAGCTTCATCCAAATCGTCCCGTGCCAGCACCCGTTCGAAGAAGTCTTCAGCCAGCTCAACGTCATCTGCACGAGCAAAGGAGAAACTTAAGCTAGCCGAATTACAAGCTGAAAAACAAATGCTAGAACGCAAACAAGCTCTACGAGCAGCAGATGAAGCCTTGAAACTGGAAACTGAAATAGCGAAAGCCCAGGCCAGAGAAAGGGTTTATGCCGATTTGGAAAATGATGGTAACCTAGAAAATAAGGATGGTATTGTTCCCTGTCTCCAGCAAAGTGAACCTAAATTCATGGCTTCAACACCTGCCGCTCATCTTAACCCTGCTGCCCCAGAGTTTCATTCAAACAGTCTAGCTGGCGAGATATCGCCTCCGGCTAACAACGGGACCACTGATGTACCACAAGGAATTATCGCTGCAGCTGATGATCCCTATCGATTGGAACCCCATGAAAGGTCTTTCAAAGAAGTGATGGCCATGCAGCGACAGCAAAATGAGCAAATGATTGCAACCCATCAGCAACTGGCTGCAGCAATGACTCTGCCTCAACCTGAAGTGCACAAGTTTAAAGGAGACCCCATCGAATATGGAACCTTTATCATGGCATTCGAGGCAAGGATAGAGTCCAGAACATTCAGGGCGGCAGATTGTTTATACTACCTGGAACAACATCTTGAAAGGGAACCACGAGAACTTATTGGAGGCTGTCTGCATATGGACCCTTCTGAAGGATATAAGGAGGCTAGGAGGTTACTGGAGAAGGAATATGGGGATCCCTTTAAGGTTTCAATGGCCTATGTGAACAAAGCTCTCGGATGGTCCCCAGTTCGACCAGATGACGCATCAGGACTTAAACGTTTATCGCTTTTCTTGATTAAGTGTAAAAATGCTATGACGAGCGTGTCTCATATGAATGAGTTAAATCATCCTACGAACCTGCAGACCATTGCAAAAAAGCTTCCCTCACATCTCCAGTCAAGATGGCGTGATCGTGCTGCGAAATTGAAAGAGAACGGAAGGATAGCGAGCTTTAAGGATCTCGCTGATTTTGTGGTATCAGCAGCCGAATCAGCGAACGACCCTGTATTTGGCGTGCAGGCTTTAAGTAGTAGCCAGGAAAGGCGCAGAGATAATAGTGGGAGAGATGGCAAGAAGAAGCCCCCGTCAGCAACTAAAACAAGCAACAGTTTTGCCACCGGTATCGCCACTCCCGGCGTAGAGGCTGTAAACCATGCGAACCGAAACAATGCTGGTGGCAAGGAAAAGTTGTGCCCCTTCTGCAGCAAGAACCATGACCTGGATGATTGTGCGGAATTCCTCAAAAAGACCATGGATGAAAGGAAGACATTTCTTTACGGCAGAAAATTATGCTTTGCCTGTTACGAATCTGATCATGTATCCAAAGGTTGCGTAAAGAGACGCACCTGCAAGAAGTGCAAGAAACGGCACCCAACAGCATTGCACATTGATGGTTTCACAATGAATAGAGAGAGCGTCAGTAACAAACCCCAAGCGACGGAAGTTCAGTCTATAGCGGTTAGCAATAGGCGCATTGATGTCTCTAAACCTGTACAGGACGCACCAAGTTGCAAGGAGTCCGTAGTGCTACATGCCATACTCCCAGTTAAAGTTAAACAGAAGGGCAGTAACAATTCAGTCGTCACGTACGCGTTTTACGATAATGGTAGTGGCGGCTGTTTTGCAACCGAAAATATCAGGAGACAGTTAGGAATAGACGGTGTCAAGGTTATGCTACAACTCACCACCATGCATGGACAGAGTCAAGTGGAAAGCATCATTCTGGACGATCTTATCGTTACGAGCCTAGATGATGAGAATCCCATTGAGTTGCCTCGCTCATACACAAGAGATGAAATCCCAGCAGAACATCATCAAATTCCCACGCCCAGTCTCATAAATCAGTGGTCACACCTTTCCGAGGTTGCGAAGAAAATCCCTGAGCTTGAGCCTCACCTGGAGATTGGACTACTCATTGGCAGCAATTGCCCGCCCGCCTTAGAACCATTAGAAGTTGTACCTTGTCGAAGCGATGGCCCATTTGCCCTCCGTCTCCGCCATGGTTGGACAGTCTGTGGACCTCTCCATGTCCGAACTGATCATGACAAGGACAAAATGATCGCGAACCGAATTACAGTGAGAGAAGTGGAAACGCCGAAGGAAATCATTGCTCCAACGTCATTGCTCAGAATGTTGCAGATGGACTTCAACGATCACACCGTAAGCAAAGCACCGGACGAGCGTGGGCCCTCTCAAGAAGACAGAAAGTTTTTAACTATGGTTGAAAGGGAGACGAAAGTTGTCGACGGCCACTACCAAGTTCCTCTTCCATTGCGACATAGCGATATTATCATGCCCAACAATAAGGAGCAAGCAATCAAAAGAGCAAACTGGCAGAAGAAAAAGATGTTGAGAGATTCTAAATACCGCTCTGATTACGTTTCCTTCGTAAACGATGTCATCGCCAAAGGGTATGCACAAAGAGTTCCAAATGAGTTGCTGATGCCGAACCCAGGCAAGGTGTGGTATTTACCCCACCATGGGGTCTATCACCCGAAAAAACCAGAAAAAATACGCGTCGTATTCGAATGTAGTTCAAAGTTTCGGGGCGTGTCGCTCAATGACTGTCTGATGCAAGGTCCAGATATGACAAACTCCCTAGTAGGCGTGCTAACCAGATTTCGTGAAGACCCCGTAGCCTTCATGGGGGATGTGGAATCCATGTTCCACCAGGTTACAGTTCCTCCTGAACAGTATGATTACCTTCGTTTCTTATGGTGGCCAGATGGCAATCTAGAAGCCGAGCTACAAGAGTATCGGATGGTTGTACATTTATTTGGAGCGGCCTCGTCGCCAAGTGTCGCTAACTTTGCCCTTAAGCGAACCGCAAGGGATAACGAAGATAAGTACGGCACCTTGGTTGCTGACACGCTGCGAAATAACTTTTATGTGGACGATTGTCTACGTTCCGTAAGCTCGGAAGGTAAAGCAGTCGAGCTGATCGAAGGTCTTCGGCAATCCTGTAAGAAAGGTGGATTCCGCCTCACCAAATTCACTTCCAATAGTCGTGCGGTTTTAGAGTCTATACCAGAGGATGAGCGATCGAAAGAAGTCAGATCAATAACTCTTGACTGTGACAACCTCCCTATCGAGCGTGCCTTAGGGATACAGTGGTGCGTGCAATCAGATTGTTTTGGATTTCGAATCGTCATTAACAGCAAACCGTTTACAAGACGAGGAGTCATGTCCATCATCTCATCAATCTTTGATCCCCTGGGCTTCATCACTCCTTTCACACTTCTAGCAAAGAAGCTGTTACAGGATCTTTGCCGCAATGAAGATCTCGACTGGGATGACGACATTCCGGAAGACTGCCGCAGTAAATGGCTAAGATGGTGTGGAGAGCTTCCGTTACTAGAGCAGTTTCACATTGATCGGTGTCACAAGCCGCCGGGTTTTGGCTCAGTTGTCTCCAGACAGCTCCATTTGTTCTCCGATGCAAGCACGGTGGGGTATGGATGCGTTGCCTACCTACGTCTAATGGATGACATGGATCGCATACATTGTTCCTTTTTAATGGGGAAGGCTCGTCTTGCACCTATTAAGACCGTAACAGTCCCACGCTTAGAATTAACTGCAGCAACCGTGTCTGTTCGCGTGGGACAAATGCTGTATGAAGAGCTTGAGGTTAAGCCTGAGTCTATCATTTATCACACCGACTCGACGACGGTTCTCCGCTACATAAGAAACGAGCGGAAGAGGTTTCAGATATTCGTGGCAAATCGTGTGCAATTGATCAGGGACTTCTCTAGTCCTGTGCAGTGGAAATACGTGGACACCAGTAGCAATCCGGCAGATGATGCCTCAAGAGGGCTTTCCGCCGCTGGACTTCTACAGCAGCAACGCTGGTCAAATGGTCCACACTTCTTAGGGAAATCAGAAAAAGACTGGCCGCAGCAGCCCTTTCCAGTCGGTGAGGTTTCAGATGACGACCCTGAGGTCAGAAAAGTTGCTTCCGCCGGTACCATGGTAACGGAAGCCACGGCTACGTCAGTTAACAAGCTAATAGAATACCACTCGAGTTGGTATCGTCTGAGATTGTCAGTGGCCGCATTCCTTAGAATCAAGGCTGTATTGCGAAAACGGAAGGAGATTAGAGCCCAGGGTTCTCTCGAGATAGATTCAGACCATGGTCAAGCAAGGTCGGGCGTGAAGTCACTACAAGCTGAAACGAAGGTAGTGGGTGACTGCTGCGTACCGCTCTCAGTTCAAGAGTTTGAAGAGGCCGAGATGGCCATCCTTCGCTTTGTACAGTCGCAGTTCTTCAGTAGAGAGTTTGACGCTCTCAGACAAGTCAGTGACAAAGACGGCGGAGACGAACGGGGTCGGGCAAAGCAAAAGAAAATGGTGCTGAAGAAAGCAAGTTCCCTAACTCGACTGGATCCCTACATTCATGAAGGCCTCCTTCGTGTTGGTGGCCGCCTTAGCCGCGCTGACGATCTTCCAGAAGAAACGAAACACCCCATCATCTTACCTCGCAAGAGTCACGTTACGAACTTGATTATCAAACGCCTGCACGAACGCCTAGCACACGCAGGCCGCGGTCACACACTTGCTAAATTGAGGGAGAAGTACTGGGTCACCGGTGCCAATGCTGCTGTTCGTCACCTAATCGCAAATTGTGTTACTTGTCGCCGTAATCGTGCCCCTGTCGCTGAACAGAAAATGGCTGACTTGCCTAAAGACCGAGTGACTCCAGCCCCGCCATTTACGTATACTGGCGTGGATTACTTCGGTCCGTACATGATCAAAGAAGGTCGAAAGGAACTCAAACGGTACGGATGCCTTTTCACATGTTTAGCAAGTAGAGCAGTGCATATTGAGACCGCCAATTCTCTCGAAACAGATTCATTTATCCAGGCTCTGAGACGATTTATTGCTCGTCGTGGGCCTATCCGAGAGATCCGGAGCGACAACGGAACAAATTTTGTAGGCGCTAAGACAGAGTTGCAGCAAGCAGTTTATGAAATGGACAATGAGCAAATCAGAAGCAGGTTGCATCAAGAGGGTACGGATTCGATTTTCAACCCACCGAGTGGCAGCCACATGGGCGGCATTTGGGAGCGGCAGATTCGCACTACCCGCAAAGTACTCACTGTTCTACTCCATGAGCATGGCTCCCGTCTGGATGACGAATCCTTTAGGACTCTACTATGTGAAGTTGAAGCTATCATTAACTCGAGACCGCTAACATTCGCTTCGAGTGATCCCGATGATTTCAACCCACTAAGTCCCAGCAATCTCCTGACGATGAAAACCAGCGTTGTACTTCCCCCAGCAGGAGTTTTTCAACGTGCAGATGTCTATATGAGGCGGCGCTGGCGGAGAGTGCAGTATCTGGCAAACTTATTTTGGACGCGTTGGAAGAGAGAATATCTCCCAACTCTCCAACCTCGTTCGAAGTGGAACAGTCCCAAACGGAATCTAGCTGTCGGAGACGTTGTCCTGTTGAAAGACGACAACTGCCCGAGGAGTGTTTGGCCAATGGGACGAGTTATTAGTGCGGAATCAGACAAGAAGGGGTTGGTACGCACGGTTCATTTGAAGACCCAAACCTCCCAACTACGCCGACCGGTTGACAAGGTTGTCCTCTTGCTAGCTAAGGAAGAACAATCCTGCCTCGATAATGAACAATGAAACAAGAAGCTCGTAAAGGCTGAACCTTCATGGAATATTCATAGTCCCTATTTTCTTTAAGCGGATTGTGTGATGGACTAGACTCGTTATCTTTAGCAAAGGACATGACAAGTCATTTTTCATAATTATTACTTTATTTTTGTAGCTAAGAGCTTTCCATGTTAAGCATCGCTTAAGGGGTCGGGAATGTTACTGCCGTTATGCGTGATGTCACGCACTCATTAGCTAGATCCCGAGAGGCGCTGCGAGTTAAAAATACATGTGCTCGATCGAAGTGGGGAATCGTTTCAACGCCCGTTTAACGTCATCGTTTATATTATAAGGACACAAACGTAAGTTTTTTTTTGGTTTTGTTTCTTGTTTGTCTAGCCTTTTTTCTGTATTTATAGTTGTAATTTCCTTTGTTTTCCTTTAGTTTTCGAAACCGTACAACGTTCGTTCAAGATTGTAAAGTCCTGTTCATAATTACAAGTACGCGTGTTCAAGTTTGTGTTGTCGTACCGTTTTTGCGTGCACAGTCCGCTCCCCGCACTGTTTTTCTTGCACGGGATAGAAGCGGGCAATCTTGAGCGAGCAAGATGGGTCCATGTTGCTTGTAAGGGTAGCCAATCAGAGCACAGGATCGCTTCTTCCTGCCTGCGGGCGCTACCAGCTAAAAACTGAACAGCGGTAATAGACCACGCGGGATGTTGGAAGAATACCAGAAAGTCTGGTGTAACACGAGGTGCAGCCAAATGGTTTACAAACTTTTCATTCCTATGATTTTTTTGCTCTCCTTTCCTTTTTTTTAGTTTTGACTCTCTTCCTTTTGAATGAACTGTTTAAAGATGAAATGCATCAGTTGTTTCCTTTTTTTTCAAGAGTAGAAACAAGTGAGCGTTCGAATATAATTCAACAACAGTCGACCCCTTCAATCTAAAATTAAAGAGGTCCATAGAAGCAACTCTCATTTTACAAGCATTAATCAAAAATAAGACATACAGAAGCAAAGTACCCTAAAAAAGATATTGACCCAAACATGCTTAATATACATAGAAATGTTATTAACACAACATTAATATTATGCTTGTCAAAGCTGTTTCGTGGTCACAATTACAATCAGTACTTGTATGATACTAGAGAGCGCTTAAAAACCTTAAAAACAGTCAGCTTAAAATATTTATTTGAAAAAGAAAGAAAGGAGCAAAACGATGGGCAAAACTTGCTCAGAATCAAAATAAACAAATGATGATCATCGGCGACGATTAATTATGCGCGGCACATCATCGGCAGGTTAAGAGCTGAATTATAAAACTAGTGACAATGTTCTCAATACTTCAAAAGGAACCAAAATAAATAAATAAAGACTACCTTTATCAAGGATGTTTCTCTGAGAATGAATAGATCCTCACTAAACAATGTCGAAAGTCGCTGAATATAAATATTCGTTCCGTGATCACATAAGCTGACAAAAAGGAAGACTGTTCTGTTTACTTTGCATAAGGATGTATTTCAGAATCCAATAATCATTCATGTCGATGACCTAAATTCGAATCGAGCCAATAAGAGGACACGAACATTATGGGGTTGCGACCATCTGGAGGACTAAATTAACTTCTGAATAAACAGTTTTATGGAACTAGAATTTTATTACCACTTTGTTCTGTAATTATATTTAATCCAGCACTGTGGAAAACTTACAGCTACTCACATCGACAGTTTCTGAGAAATCTTATGGCTAGAAGAGAGCTTGTGACAGCGCCCTTACGCATGAAACGTTGAAGGCGTTTCAAATAAGAAATTACCTTAGACGCTAAATATTTCTAAATATTTCCCGTGAAAATAGATAATTACGCGCATGATTGAGACTGTTCTATTAGGATAGAAAAGGCGAGAATGATAGTAATACTTGCGGTAATGACGATCATGATAAATGTGATAAAATATTGACAAACATTCTAACAAAATAAATAATAATAACCTATAGATGGATAGACATCATATTGTTTTAATGCTTTTAAAGACCACGGCTGATCGGCATTCAAAATATTGTTATCTCTGTTGATCAATTTAAGTATATACACCCGCTGTTTGTTTCTGTTTCAGAGTTGCAAAGTGTCTCCAATTATTTGTTTTATAATTATAATTATTATTGTCATTATTTTCCTTCCTTATTCTTCGTTTTGTGTATTTTTTTAAAGCAAAATGCTTACTTGGTTATTTTTTTTTCTCTTTATTTTTATCCTTTTTCAAGACGAAAATCGCGTGAATGTTCAGATATTTAACAAGTTCCACAAGCGCGCGTTGGATATGAGATGATAGATAGCCAACGAGTCGCGTAGCGCCGAGTTGGCTATAATCATCTCATATCCAACAAGCGCGAGTGGAATAATTGTTTTATTAAAAACGTTAAATTAAATTATTGAATTTATTAAATTTTTAGCTCTCTTTTAATTTTAAGCTGACACGTACGCTCACCATATTTGTAGATTATAGTATATTGGCTGATATACCATAATGACTAAGCCAATAAAAAGTCTTAAATTGCATTATCCAATGATCTAGTTTTTGTGGATGCTGTTAGACCAGCATCCTTTATGCCATCGCATGTGTAAGGTAACAAAAGAAACTTCGGGAGCCGATAAGATCATGAGAATTGCAGTCGATTTAACTCAGTAACATTCTGATGGACCTCGAGTAGTTCTCGGTAGTCCGTCTTTTCCACGACTTTGGACGGGTCTCAATGATCGCCAACGACTAGGATACGGATATATCCGATCTTCCAAATATGGTTGGCGATAAATGTCTGCAAAAGCTCGGAATTGTTTTTGGCTGATGTACCGATGGCGCCCGAAATGACAAGTAAGCCACGTTTATTGATGACGAGCAGAACAAGCGGCGTAGCGGGTGTACGAAGTGATAACGATATTTGGTAAGTAAAAATGTTTTCTCTCTATTAATTTTTACCCACTCAATCAGGCGCAGCTTTCGAGGAATACGTAACTCGTATCTTTGTAAAGAACTGTTCGACACTTTCCGCACCATTCGAGATGTTTTTGAAAGAGATTAAGTGAATGGACAGACCTGTTTGTTTGACAACAGTTATCGAGCAACGAATTCGAACATTGTCAAAACTTTGGCGATCCACTATTCTTTTAGATTGAGCACAATTGATTTTCATTCATCGTTTTTGTTTTAGAAGTAATCGTGGACGATGTGCGGGACATTATATCTGTCAAAAGGTTAGCCGCGTTTCCGTAGAAAAGCGCTTAACAGGAGTTGTCTGCACTAGCTCCGATTTGAGGATCGTCCCGATCTTTTGGGACGCAAAGAAACTCCTCTGTGAGACAATGAACCTCCTTCGGGAGCCAATGAACCTCCTTTGGGAGACAATGAACCTCCTTTGGGATACAACGCACACTGATGAGACTTCATGCAATGTTGCTTATGACAAAATATTTGACAGAAACGATAGTGTGGATAAGTCTTTTGACCGTGAAGAAATCAAACCGACACATTTTGTTCGAAGCAATGTGGTTGCGAAATGCACCCTTGTTAGAGTATTCCTGAAAGCTGTGCCAGGTTCTGTAAAACACAATTCAGCTATTGATTCTGTTACAAAAGTACCAATAATCAGTGATAAGGAACTCAAAGGTATGAAGAACGATCTGCAATTTAGATCACGTACACCGTTCAGGCGGCTAGCAGTAAAACCATACAGATCTCGAGATAGAGAACCATCTAGAATATCACTGCGAAAAGTTATCCACTCATTGAAATTTCGAAAATTGAGATCAAAAGTGAAGAATTTGCTCAAAAAATCAGTTTCCGCTTCATCTGTTTTACACAACATTGCTTGTAATTATAAATTGTGGAAAATCAGACATACTAAAAGGCAAACAAGTTTCTTTAGTAATTATCTTTTACGAGCTAAGTGTGCCACTTGTTCATTTGCATTTAATGCATCAAAAAGAAATCTTTTACTCTCTGGAGATGTTGAATTAAATCCAGGTCCTGTTGCAAAAGGCAAAACTGGTTCATTGGCATTAGTATCCAATACTACAGGTGATTTGCTCTTAAACTACAGGCTACTTAGACATGGATTAAGACCACTTGATGTTGGTGGAGGAGGCGACTGCTTTTTTAAGTCAGTATCACACCAGTTATATGGCGACTCCAACCATCACCTAGAAATTAGAGCATTGGCTGTCCAGTATTTGAAAAATAATCCTGAGCGATTTATAGAAAGCAATTTGGATGGATCATGGTTAAGTTATTTATCTTGTATCTCTATTCAAGGAACATGGGCTGATAACATTGTTATACAAGCTGTTGCAGATTCACTGAACTTAAGAATATATATTGTCGAATCTAATGCAAATTTTTCAGATTTGACCCTGGTTGAATCTGTGAATACTGAGGTTGGAAGTATAAGGTCTATATATGTAGGTCACATTGGTGAACTGCATTATGTGTCAACTTTACCAGCTGAATTTGGAGTAAATTCAACTGAAACGGGAACTGAGAAGTCTCATGTAAATCTTGCATCTTGTGACTTTGGCATAAATCATAACCGTAAAAGAAAAGACAGTGACTACATGAAAGAATATAAAAAGAAGAGAAAAGCAGAAAAAGGCATTTCTAAGGAGGAAAGAGAAAAAAATAATCAATACATGAAGAATTATAGAGCAAGGAAAAAAAGTATTGAGTGTTTTATTTCAAAGTTTCATGACATTGTCTCTCAAGGGCCACTGTATATTTGTACTTGCTGTGATCAAATGTTCTACAAACATAGTGTACTTCAGACTAGTAATCTAAGACAAAAGAATCCTGATATTCATAAATACCTTACAGGTAAGACCAGTGTCAACAATACTGAATGGGTTTGTCAAACATGTTTCAAGTATTTGTGTAAAAACAAAGTTCCACCATGTGCTATAGTTAATGGAATGTAATTTCCACATAAACCAGCATTCTTTGATCTAAATGAACTAGAGTGTAGATTACTTGCACCCAGAATTGCTTTTCAAAAACTCATGCAGGCACCACGAGGAAGGCAACTTAAGATACATGGTAATATTGTTAATGTTCCAGCAGATGTGAACACCACTGTTAGTATGTTGCCACGCTTACCACATGAAACTGCAACAATCAAAGTCAATTTGAAATGTAGGCTACAATACAAGAGTAGTGCATTATCATTAACTGTTAGACCAAATAAAGTTATCAATGGTGCAATTTGGCTTTTGCACAACAGTGATCTATATCAAGAGGAAGGTATTGCACTGAATGAAAACTGGTTACATAATTATAATGAAGCATTAACTGGAGACATTGAAACCACTGATGATGAGGATGTAGTCTTAACTGATAATAGGCAAATCAATGAAGAAACGTCACAAAATGATGAAGATGAATGGAGTAAAGATAAAGCAGACATTTGTGCTGGTGTGGCTGATACTTTGCTAACACCACCAGATTTTGCAGGTCATAATGAGCGGCAGTGCATTCTTAATCTTGCACCATCAGAGGGTAATATGCCACTGAGTGTATTCAGGGATGAATATTCTGAAGAATTGGCATATCCAGGAATATTTCTTGGACAGAAAAGACCTGGTTACAAAGATCGGTTAATTAAAGTTCTTTACAGTGACATCTGTAAAGCAGAATTGAGAAGGTCAGACCGTAGAGCTGCAAAAAATGTTGAAAACATTTTTTATAAAGCAAAAAAGTTGTAGATGAAAATTCTTTTAGGAAAATCACAAGTTGCTTTAAGAAAATGCCACAAAAATAGTAAGTCTCTAAAAGCTGGCGATTTAAAAAATGATGGAGGATTAGAAAAACTAGTACATCATGATGAGGGATACAAATTCCTGAGAGCTTTACGAGGAAGCCCACCATATTTTGAAAAAGCTAAGAGAGATCTATTTGCTATGATAAGACAACTGGGCACAGCTACTTTGTTTTGTAGTTTCTCATCAGCAGAAACACAATGGATTCACCTTCTTAGAATTCTTGGTCAACTGGTTGATCACAAGCAGTATAGCAATGACGAACTGGGAAATTTAAACTTGGAGGAAAAGTGTAGATTGATCCAAAGTGATCCAGTCACATGTGATAGACATTTTGACTATCAGGTGAATAATTTCTTAAGAAATTTTCTGCTAAGCAATGCTGAACCATTAGGAAAAATATCTGACTGGTTTTATAGAGTTGAATATCAGCAAAGAGGTTCACCTCACATTCACATGATGATATGGATAGAAAATGCACCTGCATTCGGTGAAGATAGTGATAGCATAGTGACCTCATTTATTGATAAAATAATAACTTGTGAGAAGCCAGCAGACAATCCTGAGTTATTGGAACTAGTTACCAGACAAATTCATAAACATTCTCATACATGTTGTAAGAAATCTAAAAATGAATGTAGGTTCAATTATCCTCAGCCTCCTATGAGGGAAACAATCATTCTGTATCCACTTTTTGAGAATGAAATACTAATGAATGAAATAAAATCACATAAGGAATCATGGAAAAGCATAAAAAATATTTGAATGACCCTAAAGAAGGTATGGATATCACTTTTGACAACTTACTTGTGCTCTTAAATATGACTGAAAGTGATTATATGTTAGCCATCAGATCATCAATTAAGACCCCAACTGTATTTCTCAAAAGAAACCCTATCGAATTAAGGATAAATAATTACAATCCTGCTTGTCTTAGTGCATGGAGAGCTAATATGGATATTCAGTTTGTACTAGATGTGTATGCATGTGCTGTATACATAGCAAATTATATTTCAAAGGCTCAGAAAGGTATGAGTGAACTGTTACGACAGGCTTGTAATGAAGCAAAAAAGGGTAATTCCAACATTCAAGAGCAAGTGAGAGATATCGGAAGCAAGTTTTTAAATAATGTTGAAATAAGTGCACAAGAAGCTGTATACATTGTTTTACAGCTTCCAGTGCGTAAAGCATCTCGACTGGTTGTATTTATAAACACCTCACCTCCCAGTGAGAGAGTAAACCTCTTGAAGCCACTTAGTGATATTAAAGATATGGATGATGACTCTGAAGATATTTATACTGGTCATTTGATCAAAAGATACACAAAGCGACCAGCTAGTCTTGAACACCTTACTTTAGCAGACTGGGCTGCCTGGTATGATGGCGATACAAAACCATACCTTAAGCAGTCTAAAGAACTTGACTCTGATAGCCTTCTTTTAGAAGTAGCTCTTAATGAAGTTAACGATGATGATTATAATGATGATGATGATAATCACACCCACTCTAAATGCAAATCTTCAAAGAAAAATAAAAGGAGGAAAATAGCTAGAATAATTAGAAGTGTATGTTTCAACAAAGAAACTGAACCAGAGAAATACTTTCGTGAACTAATCATGCTTTTACTTTATGGAGAAATGAAAATACTGATTTGATCGGTAATTGTTCAACTTATCAAGATTACTTTTCTCTATTTGCTCATAAAATAAATGAAAACATGAAAGAATGTGTTGTATGTAATGAAGACTTAAATGAAATACAAAATCACACAAATAGTACGGAAGACATGGACCATCAGTATGACCTGATAGCACTAAGTACTCAAAATCTTGAATGCCAAGATGAGGCTGAAGCCCTTGCGAAAAGATCTAGGAAATTCCTAGGAAATCCTAAGATTTTCCTAGGAATTTCCTAAGAATATTCCTAGGAAATTCCTAGGAATAAGGTGTGAAATTTCACAGTAAATTGGGACGAAGAATTCAAAGAATTCCTAGAAATTTCCTAGGAAATTCCTTGGAGTGAAAAAATTAAAATTCGAAAAAAATCCTAGGAAATTCCTAGGAATTTCTTAGGATATACATTTCACTTTTGTCTGACCAAGATTAGGTCCCCAAGGAAATTCCTAGGAAACTCCTCGGAATTTCTTAGGAAAATAGGAAAAATAGAATATAGACACTTTAACAACTGCCCCACAAAGTGGAGGTAGGGTGCCTGAGACATCCAGGAGCTTCCACTATTGGCAGCCAGCTCCTAGATGAAGACTGCTCCCATGGATGGCAAATCCAGGCAACCCAGCCATGAGCCCCCACACAGAAGGAGAAAAACAGGGAAAAATGCTAACGCTCAGAAAAACACTGACTAAAACACTAACAAAACTGAACAACGCCCCGTGGACCAAGAACAAAAGGAATACAGGTGCATGCCAGACCGCTGACTGCGCCGAGTAGCACTTGTGCTCCACATTGTCAACTCCATTAAATTGCACTTAACTGCATAAAACATACAACACCATATGATAGGAATTGAATTGAATTTATTATATACAACTCAAATAAACATTATAATTAACAATACTTTTTGTTGTTACTATAGATTGTACATGTATATACAAAATTACTTGGAATGCAAAACAAACAGTAAAAGATCATTCAAAGGATTAATAAATTGACAACTTAGGATTCACATATATCAATTATCAGAAATCGTGCAAGGCTGATGCAATTTGAAAAGTTTGGATCAAAATATACATTTTTGGCAAAATCATTATTTTCCAGTGGAGCATGTTTTCATTCCGGCTGATAAAATGCGCGCACAAACATGTCAATGCTATTTTGGCATCTGAACTAATTAAGATTGTTATTCTTATGTGATATCATTTTAATTGTTAATTAGTATAGTTACAGAGCTGAGCAAAGAGTTTCCAGCAATCTGATTGCTCGAGCGGTTCCTTATTTAACAGTTATTCGCAGACGGCGAGGTGAATATCATCAAATAATCCCAGAGACGAAGTCGAGGGGATTATTCGACAATATTCACTGAACTTGAGGCGAATAATTGTTTTAGTATAATTTAAGAGCTGAACAACAGAGAAATTTCAAAAGTCATAACATTGTAGTAACATTTACCTTTTATTTTAACATTTTATATAAACCGCGTGGGGCGGTTTATATAGCATCATATAAGGAACTGCTCGACAAATCAGATGGCTGGAACTCTTTGCTCAGCTCAGAAATCATACTAAGACGCTATATAAACCGCTCTGTGCGGTTTATATAAAATGTTAAAATAAAATGCTAATAAATGTTACTAAAATGTTATGACTTTTGAAAATTCTCTATTGTTCAGCTCTGAAATTATACTAAAACAATTATTCACCTCAGGCTCGGTGAATATTGTCAAATAATCCCCTTGACTTCGTCTCGGGGATTATTCGACGATATTCACCTCACCCTCTGTGAATAATCGCTACATATAAACAGTGACTTCTGATATAAAGTTGCAACGCTGGTGTCTCTCATGCTTTCAATATCTTCTGAGACAGTTCCTATATAATTTGCGAAGGTTTTATATTGGATCTTTGTCATATAAATAAACCAAAAGTGATGTGAATTTTCACAAATGATCTAGGCATACAAAAAGACTATGGGCTATTAAAAGCTTTAAAGTGTACTCTAAAGCAGAAATGCTTTTTTCTAGGGGGATGGAAAAGGATTGGTCCGCTGTAACGTCGTCACCCCGCAAAATGGCGCTTCGCTTTGTCACACGTGCAAAAGTTATGAAAAGCCTTTAACTCAAAATTACCTGGAACAAGCAAACTAAGTTCTTGCTTTGTAGCTTCACCTTTAGTACCTTTAAAATGACACAAATAAGAAGCATTTATTACCATTATATTCAGTTTAAACTAATGAAACTTAGAAAAGCTACTTTTAAAGCTAAGCTTAAAATTCTTACATATTTATTCATATGTTCTGCAATCAATCGATAGAAGTAGAAATGATACATATGACAACGATTAACCAAATAAAAGTGTAATACTTACTATGAACAGAAATAACTTTCGCCTTGAAAATCTGAGTGCCCTCTTTTACTTCGTATGGCGACAATTCCACGACATTATTCTATTCGTGTTGCGATTTCTTTTCCATAACGTATTATGTCTTTGTCTTTTAAGACGCTTATGCTATGACCTTCTTCGATCCATTCGACCAGAACCCACATAACGCTGCGAACGCTTTAAAACGTTTAGATCAGAGAAGAACACAGCAAGACTCAGCTGCAACGCACAAAACTTTCGAGTAAAGGACGTTGTAGAGCGGAATAGAACGTTGAATTGAGCGGTAAGCCTGGAAACTTCACCTTATTGGATTATACTTGGTCATGTGTAGGTCATGTGAAGATTTTGCTCATGAAAGACTGGGACTAGTGATCGTGTGATCCACTCAGCGCCATGGTCGCCATCTTATGAACGGTGATCGAAGTAGCGTTAAATGACTTTTAAAGTTAGTGTTAACGCCTGCTAGTATGAACCATGGATGGGAATGAACATCAAATTTACAAATTAGTCAAACTTAACGGCCAAGAGAAGTATGAATGTACGGCTTGTAAACGTGTTCTCTCACGACAACAGACAATGGAAAATCACATGCGCTCTGTGCATCGTTACGTTGGACCGGGTAAGAAAATGTAATGTAATGCTTAAGCTTATATAGCGCATTTCACAATGTCTCAATGCACTTCAAGCTTCAATGATGCTTGTAAGTTTCAAAACCAGTACGAAAAAAACTATAGAATTGATAAGCAATTCTTTTATAAAAATGGCAATTAAGCTTAAGAAATTAGTTTCAAAATCCTCTCTTCCTCAACTGTTCCTTCTGAACCTACAACCATTCTTTTATTCCTCTAGCACTTTTTGAAAAGAAGCATCGCATTGATATTTCTTATTCTCAATGTTTTAGGTCTGACCTGAAAGCAAAGAGTGTCACTGAAATTTTGGAGAGGATTATGCTTCTAAATGGCAATTCCAGAAACCATGTTATAATAAGATTTCCAAACTTTAATGCTGTCTGTGGTTAGATATAAGAAAATATCACTTTTTAAGTCTCAATATGCCAGATTTGAAATTTCCCATCGCTTCAAATAAGACTTCCTTGTTATAATATTTAAGTAAAGATATGTTCTTAAGCTTTTTGTATAAAATATTCTAATCTGGCAAATAAATTGATACTTGATACTATCTATATTGAACTTAAGTTTACTTTAAATGGAAAGTATGTAGAATTCACCATATAATTGGAATAAATCAGGAGACAGTGCAAAATTATGTTGGCTGAATCTTACACATTGTGATAAACCATTTTTCAGGGATGCCTCAGGCTGATATAACTTTGTATTTCAGTGTGGTCAGAGTCGCTGTCCTTGCAGTATAGCATTTTTTATTATCTGACTGGAGCACCAAACACATGGATTGAAATCCCACTTGAATTGCATTTGATTTAGTTTTCTGCTTGTATTCTTTACTACAGTAAATTTTTATTTCAATGTATTGTGATATGCAATTGAAGGATAAAAAATTCATGTTTTATTGGAAATTGTATAAACTTCAAGAATATCTGCTTTAAAATTAATGAGTTGTAAATTATAATGCAAAATAAAAAAAATTTGTGGTATATTGCAAGTAGTGACTTTTTGAAACATCTAAAATGGCTCTTTTCTTTCAAAAGCTAAACTCACAAGTATAATTCTTAAAAATTAAGGTTTTATTTTAAAAAATAATTTTTCCTAGTAAATTCCTAAGAATTTCCCAAGGATCAAGAATCTATTTTTTTATGTAAATTCTACCTGTAATCATTCCTAGGAATTTCCTAGGAAATTCTTAGGAACCTAGTAATGTTTGTTCACACCTCTAGAGAGCTTAAATGGTTTTAGGAAAATTCCACTGACTCCTAGGAAATTCCTAGGAAATTCCTAGGAATCCTAGAAAGCTAGGAAACCATTTCGCAAGGGAGGTAATCAAGATTTACAACCTGACTTAAATGAGAAATACAATCTTTCTGATGACATTGGCATTCCATCAGCAGATTTAAATCATGAACCATTAGTTCTAAATGAAATGCAGGAGGAAGACTACAGACACATAGTTCAAATGTTGAACAAAGAGCAAAAGGAATTTTTTTACCATGTATTGCATCTGATCAAAACATCTGATGAGCCATTTTATTGCTTCCTCAGTGGAGGAGCAGGAGTTGGGAAATCAGTTGTAACAAAGGCCTTGTATCAGGCAGCCTTAAAATATTATAATCAGAGAGCTGGTGTTGACTTTACACAGGTGAAGGTGTTATTACTAGCACCTACTGGTAAAGCTGCTAATAATATCAAAGGCAATACCATTCATACTGCTCTTGGAATATCTGTATTTCACTCTGAAAACATACAAAAGTCCTGACTCAAGCAGAGTCAAAACTCTGAGATGTCAACTAGGTCATATCAAATTGATATTTGTAGATGAGATATCCATGGTTGGCAACAGTATGTTAAATATTCAAATCAATAACAGACTGAAAGATATTAAAGGAAGTCAGTTGCCCTTTGGAGCTGTAAGTATTGTTGCTGTAGGTGACCTATTTTAACTTCAGCCAGTAATGGATGGTTACATATTTAAAGACCTAGACACAGACTATAGTTTTCTTGCACCTAACCTTTGGCAACAACATTTTAAAATGTTTGAATTGCATGAAATTATGCGGCAAAGAGAAAGTAAAATGTTTGCTCAATTGCTTAACAGATTAAGAGAAGGTAAACACACTTGTCAAGATATCATGAAGCTTAAAGAAAGGTTAATAGATTCTGACAGTACTGCATATCTTAGTGTACCTCACTTATTCATACAGAGTGTTAAAGTAAATAAATTCAATGACAGAGTTCACCATACTATGTCTGGTCCTAAGTTCTCAATCAAAGCACATGACACTGTTATTGGAGCTCAATCTCAGAAACTTAGGGAAAAAATACTGAAACAGATTCCACTTGATCAACCAAACAAAACAAGTCAATTGCATACAGTGTTGCACCTAGCTGTTGGTGAAAGAACAGATATCTCCCTCAATGTAAGAACTGATGATGGCTTGATAAATGGTGCTGGTAACATAATCAAACTTATTCAAACACAAGAAACTGGCAAACCTTCAGGTATTATTTGGGTACAATTTGATTGCCCTGATGTTGGTGAGAAAACAAGACATGATAATAGACATCTTTATAAGCAAGGCATTGAACCTACATGGACACCCATTAAACCAGTTACATCACAGTTTGCAGTGGGTAGAAATAGAACAGCACAGGTCTTAAGAAAACAATTTCCACTACGTCCTGCTGCTGCAGAAACCATTCACAGGTCACAAGGTGATACAGTTGATAAAATAGTTGTCAACTTTGATGCAAGAAAAGCAATACCTCATATTCACTATGTAGGTTTAAGCAGAGTAACAACAATAGAAGGCTTACACATAATAGACCTTTGTGAAGACAAAATAGCTGTAAATACTGATGTACAGAAAGAAATGGAAAGGCTGAGAACTGAAGCTAAATTACATTTGTGCATAAATCCCGTTTACAATGCTAATCAAGTGCTATTAAAAGTTTGTTATTTAAACGCAAGGTCTTTACATAGACATATTGAAGATGTGCAAAGTGACCTGAACTACAGTAGTACTGATGTAAATATTTTCACAGAGACAAGATTCTGTCACTCTGATGATGAGAGTGCATATATTATTGATAACTATAGTTTGTTTAGAAATGATGGTACAGTAACAACTACTAATCTCCGACCATATGGAGGAACAGCAGTTTATAGTCGCGCTGATTACTATCCTGGTTATCCATACTCCTGTAATTCTCATGGGATTGAAATAACTGCTATCAGACTAATGACTGCTCCACACAGACACATATTTGGCATATATCGCTCACCTAGTGTACCCATAGTGCAAATGTGTTCTGCATTATCCAATGTTTTATTTTCACAGGCCTTGCAACTCAATGTTTTAATTGGTGACTTTAATATTGACTGGCTAGAAAATGCAGAGAGAACATCACTGTATAACTTATTTGTAAGAGATCATGGATATAAACAGCTTGTATCATCTTACACCACAGATAACAAGACTTGCATAAATCATGTTTATACTAACATACCCATATCAAATATTAAGGTAGAAGTACTTGAAACATATTTTACAGATCACAAGTCAGTTTGTGCACTTGTTGATTGCTTTAATGAGGCAGTTTAAAATCAAACTGTTTTGCATGAAGAGAGAGAAAGAGATATTCCTGATTTTCTAATATTCTGGTACATGCTCATACTACTCATGAACCTTCATTATGTTCATTGACTAGGAGCTTTCTTTACGGTAATGGCATTAAACTGAGAAGAAACAAATTAACTATACTTGTACTTGGACATTTACATTGTACGACTCTACATGACGTATATCAAGCACATTACAAACTACTTCATTTTGCTGCAAATATGAAAATTGGTCAAAATACTGTTACTTTTATTTCACAGTACAGTTGTAACTGACATTCCAAACATGGCGTCAAACTCAAGGTAAGTTCTTGCGTCCTGATAAGACCCTAGCAATCTCTTAGTACATTAACCCGTTGCCATTGAAGCTAATGAACACAATTACATTCATTTACCCACAAATTTAATTCTCTCTCATTTTTCTTTTCTTTTAGTAAAAGTACATCAACAACAAAGAGTAGCAAAACTAAAGACTCGGGTAAAATAAAAAGCTTTTTTTATAAAGTAAATGGTTTGAACCCAGGAGTATCAATAGTTTGTATAGTGTGATCCGCGTGAAAGAAGTTCTAAAAATATGTTGGTGAATGACATTTCAACAACCTGTTTGCAAGTCATCTTTAGAGTCAAGTAAATAATAGTTGTCAGTTGATGATGTTGTAAAGTCTGATCCATAGACCACTTTCATAAATGGCTGCCGGATGAAAATTCTTTTGTTTAAATTTAAATTAGCCCTTCTGGCCTTGCTCGAGATAATGTATTCTTTTGAATTTTGTACCAGAGAACGAGGTCAGAAGGGCTAATTTAAATTTAAACAAAAAAATATTAAACCGCCAGCCATTCATGAAAGTGGTCAATGGCCAGTTAAGCCATGATCCAATTGGCTGTAAGACGTGTGTAGTTTGTCAACAGTCATTGGTCTGTTGTGATCCATCTATTGTTCATCAGTTTGTTTATGTCATTAATGAGTCCTTGGTAACGTGGATACTTGTTGACATCTGTTGAGAGATGTGTCTGTGTTCTAAGTTAGTAAACCAGCTTTCCAAAGTCAGTTGTTGAAACTAGTTAGTACTGTATGTTAAGCATTTCGCAGACTCCCATTCAGGATTCTATGATTAATATGTCAGTGATCTTCATAAATGTGATAGTTTACATCGCCATTTCTAGTTGCTTGTTTATTCTCAGTTAGTCTTGTGTTAAGGTTCCTACCAGTCTCCACAGTGTAGGATGCTAAGCAGTCAACAGAATGGCGTGGGGGGGGGGGGGGGGGGAGAGATATAAACCTTGTCTGCAACTATAGAATTGACTGAGCCACAAATACAAAATTACTAAATTGTTCTTCTATTTTTTTTTCTAGACGAATCCATAGAAGGATATGTACATTTGTTAACAGAGGTTCAAACAGCAAGAAATTCCACTACTAACTACTTCAACTGACGCATTCAAACAGGGCAAGAGGAAGCAGTACGTACTGTATGCCATTCACCTCAAAAACGCATGAATTTAAACCAAGCATTCCTTAATAAATCACCAGTGAAGATTATTGGAGTGAAACAAACACCATCAAAAAGGTTCCATACACGAGAAGAGGAATTTACCATTGCAAAACATGCAAAAATTTCTCCAGCTTCTCTGTCATTTTCCTTTAACGAAAGCTTTAGCAACCAGCTATGCACAATTACTCAAGCACTAGGAAAAGATCTATACGAAACTGTAGATGTCAAGGCCAAAGTCCTCAAGAAGGCGGAAAATAAACAAGTCATTATAAAAGATGGTGAGAAGGCAAAATATAAAAGCGATTGCCTTATAGCTGATGAAACTAACTCGTTAAAACTGGTCTTGTGGGAAGGCATAATTGACAAAATTCATGCTGGGAAAACATACCACTTCAAACAGTTGAAACTTGGCATTTTTGATGATGTCAAGTATTTAAATACTAGTGAAGCCACTGACCCTCAAGAAATTGATGATTTACAGAACATCAATCTGACCACACCAGAAATAAAAGACAACACCACTGAAGGCCGCTGCATTGGTGTTCAGATCAAGCGTACTGCCTCTTGCATAGTATGTAACATGACCATCAACGAAGCACAACTTGAAAGTGAAACTGTAACTTGTAACAACTGCAACATGACTACTCTTTCAAGCATTTGCAATACAAAATTAGTTGCTCAAATTGTCATTCAAACTATGCTGGAGAAAAAAATTCTCAAATTTATCTGCTTTAATGATGCCATAAGCAGCTTCCTCATAACAACCGACTCCCAGATGTCATTATCTGATATCCCACTAGAAGACTTACAGAAAATCATGTTGCAGGCAGGGAATAAGAAAATTATAGCAGACAAAACAACTCAAGTAATTTCACAGTTCCTCCCCTTGCATTGATATTAAGATTAAAAATACATGTACAGCCAATAGTGAATCACAGATTTAAGGAAAACTGTAACTTGTACCAAGTGCAACATAACTGCCCTTCCAAGTATTTGCAATACAAGAGTTATCTATTTGCTCAAATTTTCGTTCAGTCCAGGGCGGATAAAAAATGCACAATTTTACTTGCTTTAATAATGCTATAAGTAGCTTCCTAATAACAAAAGACTCTCAGATGACGTCTGATATCCCATTATAAGGCTTGAAGAAAATTATGTTACAGGCAGAGGAAAAAACCACGCAATATACCAGACCAACAACTTCAGTGATTTCGAAGTTCCTCCCCTAATTAAGTGATATTAAGATGTATGAACATGAACTCTCCTTTTCTTGAACTCCCATTCAAGCTCTGCGAAACAAAAAGATAGTAAAGTTTACTTGCTAATGACACTATAGACAACGTAATCAGTTAGTAATTACATGACTTAAACAAAATTATGTTCCTGGGAAAGCATAAAAATTTTAAAACCAACAAAACCACACAAATGGTTCAAGAGCACTACCTTCCGTAAATATTGTAGTTGTGTTATACAATTTCTCTTGTTAATTTTTTTAACTCCCTTATGGGAACTTGAGTACTAAGGAAATGTTCAGTTGTGTTATTTAGTAAGTTACCCAAGGCAAGGTTAAAATCTTACCATTTCAACAGCAACATCTCTTCGTTTTTGTTTTTAATACCACATGTTATAGCTTCCCTTAATTACTACCTCTCAAATATCCTGTTACAGTATAGGTAAACTAATTTCATTGTTTCACTTGTTACTTTTAACTTTATATTTTATATCTTGTAAATGTTGAGAACACTGCTTTTAAGCAACTTATACGAACTTTCACATCAATTTCTAAAAACCCGTTGTTAATACTAAAAACGATCAGTATTGCAATGACCTGTATTTGAGTTCATTAATAAAAATGTTGCTATTTACTTGGGTAGTCTTGTTTTTCTTCTTTTTCTGCTCATTAACTATAGCGCTTCTGCCCCGACGATTTTCAAATAAATTCTTTCAATGCCTTCAATCTTTACCATCAGCATCCACGCACAGTTTGCAACTGCCTTTTGTTAATAAAAGCTGTTAGTTGACTGACTCTAGGGAAAGATGATGGGCAAACAGGGGTGTGGTGGGGTGGGGGAAGGTAAACTCTTTAGCTCCCAAGATCTGATTGTTACCTTTCCCCTCTAAGTGCTACATATTTCTTTGGAAAGTAAATACAATAATTCGATGTTCGATTGACATAACAACTTCGAATTTGTACCTGATAAGTCGGAGTATTCTCATTACCTGTTTGCTGGATAATGTATACATATTGTAGGGATAACTTGCATAGTAATTACTTCTGGGAGTTTAAGTTAACAAATTTCTCTTCCCCTCGGTTACAATTTTTAAATGAAATAAATACATGAAAAACAACAACAACAACAATAACAGTTCGTGGCTGGTATTATGCGGCGTTTCGTCTTCACAAAGACTCTTCAAATAATTTCGGGAGTTTTCAGACAAAATCGTTGAGCGTCGCACTTGGTGTCTCGTTTGCAAACATCTGTTGATACCTTGAATTGTGTAAAAATGACTGTACTCTTATGAAATAAAGACCAAATGAGAGAAATAAAGAGCAAAATAGAGAAAGGTTCTGTTAATCTTTACGTAGATATGTTTGTAATGTTCCGTTGCTACCAATCTCGTGCGGTCAGTACTGCGTGTTGCAATTGCATTGGCAAAGGCACAACCAATTTGTTGTTTTGGTATGTATGTCATATTGTGGTTATGTCCCTAGTATAGATGTATACAAACCTTCAAATGGAAAAATTATTGAAGTTTTCAAATTAAACGTTGAACCAAAAGACGCAAAGACCCTGGGTACTCGTCATTAGATATTACGATCCAACTGATATGAGTGGAAAAGAAATACTAATAACGCGCGATTTTACAAATATCCTGCGATATTTGGACAATTGGCTAGTTGTGTGTGTAATAGGACTATATGCAGACCAATCCGGGGATAATCAGTTAAAAAAAAGAGTTGAGAAAAGCCTGAATTGGACTCGGCTAATAGCCTCGTCCAGTTTGCCTGTCAGGGGAATGTGTCGAAAATTGTATGGCACATAGTTCTGTTACTCACCGATCATATAGTCAGTCTGTTGTAATTGGGCATTTCTCAGTCATGCTTAAACCCTTCAATGTTTTAAAACTGTCCAATTAAATATTAATTTGAATAAATTGATCAACGATTATCTATAGATGTATAAATTCTCAGGTAGCTTAAATGTTTTGGAACACGTTTGCTGATCTGCAATCAGTATATTATTATTTCTGTTGATCCAAAATTATACTTGTTGCATCATAATTCTTTAACCTAAGCCAATCAAGTGAGAAACCCATGACGCTTCCAGTCATCTGGTGACAAATGAATCAGAGTCTAGTAAAGTCGTTAGACCGTTTCAATCAACACCTCTCAAGAAACTTTTCCATTTCCAACAGCTCTCAATTTCGTTTGCTTTGTTTTTATAGTTTTGTTTGTTGTTTTTGTTTCTCATTTTAAATTGGTCTAGTTTAATTTTTTTTTCCAGTGTGTATTAATTCTTCTTTCATATTTTATTATTTTATTTTTAGGCAGTTATCAGTAATTGGCAAGCGTTTAGTTGCGATCAAGCGGTGAAGAAAAATGGAAATTTTACGCCTACTACGCTAATTAACCAAAGTACATAATAATGTCACTCCACCGACAGGTGCCGAGACAAAAAGATGCTCAGCATGGTCTTTTAAACACAACGAATATATGAAATTCATATATCTGAACTGCGGTTATAGAAACGTATTTGTGCACGATCGTCGCAGTAAAGAACACTATCTAAGCAATAGTGAAAAACAGACCTGAAAAATTCAGGCCTGTAAGGGATTCAAACGACCGACCTCTGCGATATTAGTGCAGCACTCTACCTAAGCCAACTGGGAGCAAGTCATCAAATTAGTCCGACATAAACCCGTAACATGATAAATCAAACACAACAAATGTATGAAATTCATATATCTGAACTGCGGTTATAGAAACGAATTTGTGCACGATCATAGCAGTACGTAAAGAGCACCTTTTAAGCAATTTTGAAAATCAGACCTGAAAAAATTCAGGCCTGTACGGGATTCGAACCACTGACCTCTGCGATACTTGTGCAACGCTCTACCAATTGACCTAACAAGCAACTGGGAGCATGTCATCAAATAAGTCCGACATAAAAATTTCTCCAACTCGCGATCTTTCGACGGCTCTAAGGAAATATATCAGGAAATGCATCAGCAACAAAGTAAAATGTTGAAAGTCTGGTGGATCAACGAAAGTAAACGAAATACTGAACTGAAAGTGTTTTAGGTAAACAGGGTACCTCGACGCTCCAGGGTCACAAACATTATAAATTATATAAATAGATCGTTTATTAATTATTACTTTTGCAGTCGTAAAACTGAATTGCGTGTTTTACAGATAACATTGGTTAACATATAGAGCTAAATGCAATCATATAAATAAAAGCCTAATATGATAAATCTAGAATATGAGATTATCTAAAATTAAAGTAGACTTTCTTTGAAGCTTTAGGAGCTATTGTGAGTACCCTGGGACATAGCATAAAACAAAGAGCGTCGAAAACGTTCCGTGTAAGAACGTGGCAAATTATATATCTCTTGACGCCTTAAATTATGACTAGATTTTTTCCTTGATGGCAGAAGATGGCACAACTTATGCTCGGGATTGTTAGCGATGGAATCGGACAAATGATGACAGAGTTCTATGCGTCTATCATACAAAGTTGGCAGGCCTAGACTGTCAAGGCATTCCCAATATGACATTTCAGGTGAAATTATGGAAAGCACACGTTTTTGAATTCTTTCTATATCCTCATTAAGATAGGCCGGGAGAGTATGATGGAACACTGGAGCGCAGCATTCTAGTATAGGTCTAATTGTTCTACAATAAAAGTTCACAATGTCAGTAAGGGGAACACGGGCCCTTTTCAAGAAGACAATAAAATACAGGCGCTTATTTGCTTTCTTAATGCATGCAGTCTGCAATGTGATTGTTCATTTCAAGTCACTGGATATCGTAACACCTAATATCTTCGCGCGGTCGGTGACAGGAAGCTCGTGACCATCTACCTCGAGAGGGGAGACGTTATGAGGGTTCTTCTTGAAGTCAATAATCATCTCCTTGCACTAATTATCTGCTAGACAAAGGTAAACTTGGAGCGGATCCATCGAAAATATCGAAATAATCAGGAACACTAACAAGAAGCTAGCCCATTGTAATGCTTAAACGGATGACTGAAACAAATATTACATTGACAAACTCGACTGCAAACTATGGTTTTTTTACATGTGCAAATGCTCTGCACCTTAAACATAGTAAGGCAACGATACTCTGAAAGTTGATTTCACTGGTGAATTAACTAACCAAAGGCAAATAAATCGTTTAAGAAAATCATCTTGATCTTGTTCGTTGTGGAAGGCTGCTATCTGCTAAGAGTCGGACCCTAAATAATGCTGCGAGTCGCCTCACACGTGAGATCCTTGTTTAAACCACAAAGGTTTTTGGGATCACCACGTAGCTAACATCGCATGAAATTCCTGGAAGATAATATACGGCGAAGGGTTGTTTTAATGTCCGAGAAAACTGTTTTGGAGAGAAATCACTTTTTCGCCACAGAGGAATGTAGATGGATTTTGTCGATGTTGATGCGTACTCAGCTGCTGCACCGTTCATGATCGCCGAATGGATCATGGCAGAAAGTGTGTAGGGCCAACGCAATAGAAATCTTCTCGACTTTCCCGACAGCCAATCTGGGATCTCTTCGATTTCAAGGTTTCATTTGTCGGAGATCTGGGAAGGTCGGGAAACAGTAAAATTGCCGATCGTCTACGATTTTCTTCACTTACGAAAACCAGGCATTACAACTAAAAAAACCGAGAGTTATTCGGTTATTTAGTAAGCAGCGAGATCAGTAAAGTTACTGTCTGCCGAGGTCAGAGATACGACCTCAAAGCTCCAGTGCGACATTTCATAAACTGCTTAACGAAAGCTAAACATTTGAAAAGCAAAAGACACGGATGTGGCCATTTTAATGAAATTAACGAACAGAGACTGTATGGAAACCGACGGTTGACTGATACGAATGAAACAAATTTCGACACGGATTCGATTGCAAACAATCTCTCATTTGTTTTCAAGCGGTGTAAACCAGTGTTTGAATTCTGAAAATTGGACGCTTTTACGGCACAAAACAGCAATACACTGAAAGTCGATTGTAAATGCAAATTAACTCACCTAAGGCAAATAAATTTATAAAGAAAATCACCTTGATCCTGTTTGATGTTCAAAGGAACTCCGCTCAGACTGTTTTGTAATGCAATAACACTTTCAGTCTACTTTCTTGTAAATTAGTTGACCAGACGAAATCATGATTACCCTCTTCCACACTCTACAACACAGAGACAGAAAAATGAGACGGCGAATCTGCTTCGGCATCTTTTCCCAGGAAACGAATAGCTTATGAGAGGTCAAGGAAAGCTTCCCGGGCGGGAGGGAGTGTAAAAAAAATACAATTAACTATTAATAGAACAGACCAACCCCCCAAGGTTGTCTTGGGGGGGGGGAGGCTAAAAGAATGTAAACTTACAGCTTTTCGTTATGGAAAAGAACTTATTAAGGAAAACAAGCACAGCAACTGTAAGTCTGTTCAAAATTGCTGACTTTTGTTCCTTTTTTGCCTAGTTGGGGTATCTCGAAGAAATCTCATTTGTTTCAAGCTCAACTCTGCGCAACAGTCTGCGGACTATTCATGCAGGGGAGAGAATTCAAAACGACTAAAATGCTACCTTCAGAATCCTCAATTGTTTTTTTTAAGTTTCACGGCCCGTTATGACTGACTGGGAAGTTTGGGATAAAGAAGCATGGTCGAGCAGGATTTTGGAAAAAGTTCGGCAAAAAAAATCCAAGAGTTCAACAGTTTTTAATTAAAAAATTGTTTTAAGAATGACTTATTTTAAATAAAATGACCTCTTGAACTGCTATTAGTGGGAAAGACAATTCAATATGATACCTAGACACTAGATTTGATAAAGGGAACGAGAAATGTTGCGGTCGTCATGAAAATGATGGCTGTTTTAACACAAAATCCGTGACTTTCTCCTGTAGTTCTATTATGGGACTTGTCAGGGGAAACTTGGTGGAGAGTTTCTTCTTTACCACTGGCTTTCTGATGTAATATCTGCAACATTTATGAGACAACAAAAAATAATAATGGCAATGATTCAACAGATATTGGAAGGTTCACCTGTCTAATTTGCCATTTCATTTCTTCTGCCCCTCATCATTTACTTTACGACAGTTGCTCATCATTTATGCTTGTTGGCATTACAGAACAAATCTGCTTGAACTAGTTTTCTGTTTTTGTTTTTTTTTCTGTTCTGTTTTTGTTTTTTTTTTCAGTTTTAATTTTCAACTACTCTTTTTAAACACGAAGGCGCGCTATATAAGGAAGTCTTCCCTGGGAAGACCTAGGCTTATTTGTCACTCACCGTTGAGGTGTGCGGGTCAAATTTAAATGCTGGTAGACGAACAAAAGGAGCTAATGAGATATCTATCGTTTATTTGAGGTAACGTGCGAACCACCTACTTCGATCTCAAATTTACCGCCACAAATTAAGACAGTTTCCATTAGAGAAAGGAAATACAAATCTCAAAAATTCTTGTATTGTGATGAAGACAAAAAAACAATTTTGAGGAATGCGCCCGCTGCTCACTGCTTTGGAGTAGCTGTAGCTCAAGCTGACTGGACTCTAAGAGTTCTACATCACACGAAGGTTGATTGACAAATGGTTCAGTGGGACCTAAGGCTCCTTTTATAGCGCGCCTTCGTATTTAAACACGAAGGCGCGCTATATAAGAAAGTCTTCCCTGGGAAGACCTAGGCTCATTTGTCACTCACCGTTGACGTGTGTGGGTCGAATTCAAATGCTGGTAGACGAACAAAAAGAGCTAATGAGATATCTATTGTTTACTTCCACCAGCATGGTGGCATGAGGTAATGTGCGAACCACCTACTTCGATCTCAAATTTACCGCCACAAATAAAGACAGTTTCCATTAGAGAAAGCAAATACAAATCTCAAGAATTCTTGTATTGTGATGAAGACATAAAACAATTTTGAGGAATGCGCCCGCTGTTCACTGCTTTGGAGTAGCTGTAGCTCAAGCTGACTTGACTCTAAAACTTCTACATCACACGACGGTTGATTGACAAATGGTCCAGTGGGACCTAAGGCTCCATTTATAGCGCGCCCTCGTGTTTAAAAGCAAAATCAACTGCACTATTGACTACGAACAGTCCCAGCTTTTTCGGCGAAGTCCGTCGCGCGATTGTGTAAAAAAAAAAAAAACATCCACTCGGGTCTCTATTCATTTTTTTTCCCCTAGTGTCACGTACTTCACCGAAAATGGCGGACTGCTCATAGTCTACTGCACTATCATACCTAAATTCTTCTGCGTATCCAACTCGGATTTGATTCTCAACCACTGCACCATATTCCAGAAAATTCTTGAGCACGTAAAGTTGTCGGTAAAGAAGAACAGCTTCGGCAGGAGACAGATATCCGCCAGAAGATAATACTAATAACGTTAAACGTTCCATGATCCTCAGCACGAAACATTTCTGAAAAAGTAACGAAAAATATTAACATTTGATTGTGATACACTTTCGTTGTCGTCAGACACAGATTGACCAAATGATTAAAGTTTGAATTAATAGGCGCTACATGTCAATCACTGCCGTAAAGAAGGAAAACTGGTTTTTTGCACGGTCCGAGTAGAGCGGATGGGAGTTTAGGAAAGATGCCTTTCGCCATCTTGAAACGGATTGCAATTATTTAAAATGTAAAATCTATGTGTTTCTATAATGCTTGGAATAAGCAATCTTCTCTGAATGTTTGTTTCTATTTTGCCTCAACCCTTTGACTGCCATGAGTGACCAAGGCAGAATTTCTCCTTACCATATCATTACAACATCAAGCAGACAAGTGATGAGAATGAAGAAAAATAGGTCCGCAATGCGTACATGTCTGGCTTACGAAATTGAGCTGCTTTTTAGTGTCTGGTGTCATAATGAATTTCTTCTAGAAGAGCTAATATTTGATTATGGCTAGATAGTTTTTAATATTGTTCCTGATCATCAATAAAACAAGATGACTAGCATACAGTAGTACTGAAATGTTCATTTTCAAGTTCAGGGTTACTAGCCAAACTTTGTTATGGAGGTCTCATTTTCACAACAAAGGTTGCACCGGTAACATGAGGACTTCAGGAACTGAAAAAAACGTCCGCATCCTCTCCCATAGTGGCCTGAAAAATTCAGTCATGAATTTGTTTACGTAAAAAAGTAAAATTGAGTTCTGAAGTTTGTAGTTTAATTGTCTTTTCCAAGTCAAGTTTATTTTGGTCAGCTACTGAGTGTATCAATCAGCGCAACCTACTTCGAATAAATCTGATTGGTTTCTAGTGTGATCTATTGATGCTTAGCCTAGTTTACATTTTCACTTGAGTTTTGCACTAGTGATATATGAAAAAGGCAACTAGCTGTTTTCAACCAGTCAAGAGTGTAATTTTTCATGTATATCAGTATTGCGATGAGTTAACCAAGACCAAACAAGTAACTGAAAAGGAGTTGTAGTCTACCAAATAGACTACCAAACAGAAATCTTGGATTAGACATAGAGCAGTTTACAATTCGTGTAAGCCACACAAAAATACTAGTTGATCCAATACCAAATTCTCAGATCAAACATCATAAGAATTGTTTGGCTGACCGTAATGAGAATTTACTAGTGAGATCATGGGAGTGAAAAGGTTAAGGAAGGTTGGTCTGTGAATTGGAAATTTTGAGCTCATATAAATCGAATTTAAACAGAATTACCTAAAACGCCGTCATATGAACCCCTCAAATGTAAAAGCAATTTTTGAAAGACCTAGCGAGATACTTAATGTCCTTAAATGAAATACTCACCGTTTGTTCTTCAATTTCGACAATCTTAATGAGCCAAAAAATGTTTAGAACATTGTCTTCTACTGAAAAGCAGTTGGCCCGAAATAACAAGAAACTTAATCTCATAAAGTTATCATAAATTCAGTCCAGTCACTAGCCATTGTTCACTGTAAGAGTGTAAGGACGAGTTACAAGGTCAACCCTGCAACAAAGTTAACAATGAGTGACTAACATCTGATTTCTCCTTACGATGCTATCCCTGAGTCATATACTAGAGTCACGAGAATGTAGGAAATGATCATCAACTAAAGAAGCTCTTGACTGTTTAACAAATTCTCCTTGTCATGCGCTTAGGAAACGTGTAAAGAAACAAAAATACTAATAAACGACGCTGCCCTTAACATCCATATTCAAATTCTCCATTTCTCTATACATCTCCTGTGATACTGGCAAGGAGAACTTGTTTGACAATCAGGAAGTCCTTTTGATAGCCATCATTTCTTTCATTCTCATCATCTAAATGATGGGAGATATTTTGAGGAGAAATGAGATGTTAGTCACCCTTAGGAGTTAATGGTATTCAAACCTAACCTAATGCACAGCACACATCAGTTCAAACAGAAGCGAAGTAGCATTGTTTAGAACTTCTCTCAAAAGTTTATCAGTCTGAAAAGAAACAGAAAGTACACGTGTAAGCCATAACAGATGTCTCATTACACTTTTTAGTACCAAGGCATCCTTACCAGAATTACTTGGCGAGAAATTATTTCTACAATTGGATTCCTTCAAGTCCCATGCAAAAGTGAGCAGGCAATGATACTTAAGTATCCTGGCACTGATGTGGAGGTCCTGCCTTCTAATGAGAACCCAGGAGGAGTCCACATACAAAAAATCACCATGAAGTGAACCCAGAGGATATAACTGGAGGACTACACAAAAAGTCCCTGGGTTTTTGATAAAGAGCATCTGCAACACATTATGTTTTATTTTATCGTTAACAGTTCATCACCCAAAAGGTCAGGAGTCACTGTATCGGGTGGGGCCTGAGCCCGAGTTGGTTCGGCCATGCGCAGTATAGTAGACTTACTGTACAACTCGTTAGTTGTGTCATTGCTTATTTTGTTTGTACAACTAGGATGGACTGTAGCAACAGTGCACCCTTGTAGATACATTTGAAGACAATAACCCTACCTCTTGTTCCCTATCTCCCACTGTAAACATGTTCTTGTCAGCTCCTGACAACAACAGTTGAGCTACCAACTGGTTGCTATGATGTGGTTAAAGGATGAAGAACAATGCACTTGAGAAGATCCTTGATAGCTTGTCCTCTGTAAAAAGAAAGCACTTTAACTGAGACAGTGTATGGACAATTAACAGAGTGACTTGTGTACAAATGATATTTTTACTAGCCTGGTTGCAGGAAGTTAAGTTTGTGTTTTCAAGTGCAAGATTCAGTGCGGCGAATATTCCGTCCAGGTTCAAGCCCTGGCCAGGTACATTGTGTTGTTCTTAGGCAAGACACTTTACTCTCATCGCTTCATGCTACGAAAATTGGAGTTAAGCGCCTTCCTGAAGGGCCCTTGGAATCTTCCAGCAATGTGATCAAAGTTGTTGTAAAGTAGTCACTTACAATTTAGATGCCTCAGCATCACCAACTTACTTGTGTGCTTTTATGACCATCAATCGTGTGGATAGAATGTCTGTCTCACAAAACAGACATAAAAGTGTCTGCAACAACACCACAACAAAGCTGCAAATGATTAAAAGAAAAATTTAAACCAAACCTGAAAGTACAAAGTTCCAGAGGGGGATTAGCGGGATTTCCACAAATCGAAAGAAATTACCGCATGAAATTTACGTCCAATTGGGAGCAAATAATTGTGCCAGGACATGTACTGTTTTAAATTTACCATATTTTTCTTTGAAAGAAAGTATTAATTTTGTAAGTATGACTGACAGCAAGATTGATAAAACAGCTGCTGAGGGCCTGAAATAATTTCTGAAAAAATAAAACCCACTTTGAACTCTTTTACATCTTATGGTCTCATTATCTGTCTTTTTCGTTTTCTCACTGCGTCGACTATACAGACTAGACTAGATACCCCGTATCCCCCATTAAGTTGGATAGAGGGGTCCACTAGGCCCTCTTAGACCAATTTCTTAGAATAAAAACCATCAGTGCAAAGTACATTCAGTTGCCAAAAACAAAAAATTCAACTGTTAATAGAACTGGGTTATGGAAGAGCAAATATTTTCTGTTCTGCATGACCCAACTCAGCAATAAGCATTTTGTATATGAGAACGATCCTTCGCAGTAAAGCACTATTTGAGCAATAGTGGAAATCAGACCTGAAAAAAATTTCAGGCCTGTACGGGATTCGAACCACTGACCTCTGCGATACTAGTGCAGCGCTGCACTAGTATCGCAGAGGTCAGTGGTTCGAATCCCGTACAGGCCTGAAATTTTTTTCAGGTCTGATTTCCACTATTGCTCAAATAGTGCTTTACTGCGAAGGATCGTTCTCATATACGTCTCATAACCGCAGTTCACACATATGTTTCATATGTTTGTTGTTAATAAGCATTTTATCAACAACATGATAGTCGCTCTATTTCTTTTAGTTGCAGCTCGCTTTTTCAACCCCTGCTCGCATAATCTCGTGCATCCCTCATAGGGATATTTTTCATTTGCCATAACCAGTTTCCCCAGGCTTATTGGACTCAATATGCACTACCCTCATATCCTACACTGCACCTTCCAAAAGTTTTAAGTCAAACTATGTAGCATCTTTTGTGCTCTTCGCAATGTTCCTTTGTCGAGTTTATCGCCTTCTTAGTAACATTGACAAACGAGAGCCAGCCATTTTGAAATGTAGCGCCCATAATTGTCACGTGCGAGGTGATCATAGAAAGATAAGTCACAATCCCAGACCAATCAGAGCACAAAAATCTCTTTCATCACCCAAGTAATTATTCTATTTTCAAAATGCTGCGCAGAGCAACATGAGTGATATGAAAATAACACTTACCCAAGCTCGTCCCCTCCATTGTTTCCTTTCTTTCGCGATGATTGGCTGCGGGATTGAGGCCTGTACCGACGTAGTTGACCCACCATGAACCCAAAGAGATCTGGTGACTAAAAGTTGAACTGCAATCAATATTTGAAGCCCAGGATCCAGATAGGAAACCATAAAACAGGTAGTGTAGTGTAAGCAGGGGGGGCGGCACTGTCACCCCAGCATTTGATCAGGCTTCCCTGATAAATAGTCCCAGTATCCATCCGGATTACTCCGGGGTGGGTAAGTCCGGCACTGTCTGTGAAAGTAAAGATTCTGACCTGGCCAGGTCTCAAACCAAAAGCCTCTTGACTGGGAGTCCAGCACACTAACCGTTAAGCCTTTAACTTCCACAAGTGATTAATGTAGTAAATCGAGAATGTTTATGTAAAATCAAGTTCAATCAACAGGAGAAAACAAGAACAATGATTCAGCTAACGAGTACATGTGCTTTTTTGTGACTCCCTTGGGATATCCAATTACCTCGTGGTATGCACGTGCATGATTAGGTTTGAGTATAACAATTAACATGTAACTTCTCCCCATATTATTCACAAACTATCCAGGAAACAAGTAGTAAGAATACTCAAACTTATAGGGTAGAAATTGTTGTAACCAATTTACAAGGAAATGCAGGCAGTTGTATAGGGGAGAGTTAACAATCAGGTCTTGGGAGTTCAACATTTAAGCCACTGTGCCTCCCATACATCACAAATGGAACCACGATAAAAAAGGTTCTGGTTACTCCGCAGAGTAAAGATTTCAGATTTCAGATTTCAGATGGGAAAAGAAGCAAGGATGACCAATAGCAGTGCTTAACAATTGGTTCATGCTTTAGCGTGCACTATCGAGTTATGGAGCACGCGGGAAGTTTGGAGTGCACGAAAGAAGCGTAAGAGTTGCCCGTGGCGATAGCCGAGGGCAACTCTAGCTTCTTGAGTGCTCTCCAAACTTCCCACGTGCTCCATAACTCGATAGTGCACAGCTGAAAGCATGAACCAATTGTTTTAGAACATAGCCGGTGGAATTGTGCATCAAATGCGACGCGAAAAACGGACAACAATACCAGTTGAAGCGAATCGTGACGGCGCTGATGCCGAGTCTCCTTTTCCTTTGTTTTTCTCTTTTTCTGCCTCATTTAAGAACTCTAGCCCATGGGAAAAGGTCGAAACATTGTCTTCGTTTTCGGACTAGCAGGCCGAGTTTCTGTTTGTATCCATTATTGTCGGGAAATGTATTATTTTTCCCCGCACTAGCAATGGCCGCTCGCGCGAAAAAAAAATTTCTGGCGAAGTCGGATTTGCTGACGCTATCAGCGTGCACTATCGGGATTTTGAGCACGCTTACGTATAATGAATTTGATTGCGCGACTCTGCTAGCTATGTTCTAATCAAAATTAACGGTCATCCGGTCTTCCAAGATGACCAAAAAGTTTACAGGGCAACCAATATTATTTTTAGTAAAATTAAGAGGCTGGATGTCCCGGAAAAAACAACGGACAACCCAGCCAAAAATAGAAAATAAATCAACCATGAACTGCACTTGACCTACGTGACAGTTTTGTTTTGTCAATGTCCAGTAGTGTGAAGTTAATAATAATTTGCCTCAGCTAAGCGCTTTCCTGTGTTTTGAATATCTGTAAATTTTATAAAACATTGCTAGGTACAAAAATGTAAGAGACAAACACAAAGTATTTTGTCTTTAGTGGAACAAGATCAAAGACGCCACTTTGAATATGCCACAACTTAAACCCAGACTTCTGCATAAACCATTGCCGCTCACTAAGAACTATGGTATTATTTCAAGCTTGACCGCCATGTTATTACATCTCAAGCTCTACGCGGCTTTTAAATATAGGTAGGTTTGTTACCGGGCAACCAAGGATTCATCAGGGCAACCAAATTCACGGCTTTGGTTGCCTGGCTTTTGAAATAGCGACAAACTGGATTTTTTTTAATTTCGAGCACCGCAATAGTTTCAAATTAAAGTGTAGTTTCTCCACTCCTAGGGTCTCAGTGGCAATTCTCCTTACGGTCTTCCATACAATTCTTATGATGTCGATTCAGAGAATTTGGTATTGAATCAACTAATAATCCCTTAATTGATATTTTTCTCTATTCTCATCACTTGTCTTCTTGATATTGTATTCAGATTGTAGAGAGAAATTCTGTGTTGGTTAGCTGTGCAAGTTAGAGGGCTCATTTAAGGTGGGGTGAGGCAGAAAGGGTAGCACAGGACCTGTCTAACTGGCAAAATACAGTCAAGTGGAAACCTGCCTTTTTTTTTTGCAGCCATCCTCAAAACATTCTCTCCAAATTTGAAACGATGTACTGTCAGTAATAATACTTACAAATGTTTGTTTTCCCTAGAACTTTTTTTCTTACTTGGGTTGAAGTACCAGGTCAATTTCTATCTTCTCAAGAGAAACTCCTAGACGGCAACAGAGAAAGACGTGATCAATAAAAAAGTTTATAAATGAAATACAAATTAAAGGAAAAGATATTCAAATAAAACAGGAAAAAAAGAGATGGGGTAATGGGGACAGTATATATCTCTCACATTGTAGAGAGGGGGAGGGGAAATGCAATATTCAATAATTGTTTAATACTTTTCAAACAGTCTGCAACAAAGACTCACTTTTCTCTGAGTTCAAACATGCGAGAACACTATACAGTCAGGAGGGGCTTGGAAACTAAGCAGACTTTGAACTTGACATGATGTAGGCAAGATCTGCTGCTAAAATGCCATTTGCCGTGTCAACTTCACATGCTATTGAATATTGATTGAATGCTCTTGACCAATCACATTTTCCATTTTAAGGCTGCTGTATTTATAAGATTTATTGGCTGAAAGTCAAAGATAAAAGGGCAACAAACTAAATAGCTATGAATAACCAACCAAGCTGTATCTCCATCAGGTCAATTCCACGTTGCGGACGTGACATTTAGAGGCAAAATTTGGGTATTAAATGTCTCCTAAAGTCTGATCCACACTTTGAATTGAAATGAGTCATGTCATAAAATTACCCCTGAAGTACCTTTTATTTTGCAAGAAAAAATTTTGACTGTCTCTTAGAGATCCAGAGAAAATAATTTTTCAAAGAAGGTTGCGGATGTGACTCCTAAAACAACCATCGATTTGTGTCATGTCCACAAAGGTCACGTTCGCAACCTAATATCTCTTACATAGTTGTCAAATTTGAGCAAGCTGGGGTGTCAAAATTATCATAATACTTGACATTAAGAGCAGCATAAATAAGACCTGAAACAGTTGAGAGCCTACATAGAAATGAAATAAATGTTGCTCTCAATCATACCCGGTCACGTCCGCAACACTTTTCATGTCTTTGTATGTCTGAGGCATTAAATGTTTCAGAATTTTTTTCTTTTGGCATTGAAAGGCTCATCCTAGTGGGTAGTTAAGATCTCCAAATCTGATTCATGGCAATCAATTTCTTTGAGATATAACAATTTAGATATTGGTATGTAAAATGGCTTATTTGGTTAATAAAAACCCTAAAAAACAATGGCATCACACAACCTGGGCGTGGCCACTACTGCCAATCTAGATTTGGATTCTTATAGAACTATGTATAATCTTTCATTAAAAGTAAGTTTGGCTCTCATATTTTGAATTTGAAAATCTGTCAAATTTTCATGTCTCGTGTGGAATAGCCCATCACAGTCCTCAGCTTTTGCAGCATGCTGACCCTGTATGACTGAGGATTAAATAATATTTTTTTTCACTGAATAAGTGTGTATGGTTAAGCAACAAAACAAGACAATGTCAATAATAGAAACCTTGGGCAGTCAGGAGGGCAATGCTAGGGAAAACATTAAAAAAAATTACACTTTGTTCAAAATTTTGCCAATGGCTGTATGTGTGTACTGTTTGTAATGGTGTCACATAACTTCAGCACAACCCAATTCATGTGAGCAGCATAGGATTAAGTCCCGAATGAAAACTTAAAGAATTTGCCATCAAGGGTAAGCTCCTATAAGAAATGGAATATAGGCATTGAAGAAAATAATTAGTGAAAACTAAAGCATCACATTCCACATTTTGTGTCGTCCAACCACTTTTTGTAATACTGGCCAGTAAAATTAATGCATTTACTGGCCAGTAATTGATTTGAAATTGATTTAAAACTCAAAGGAGCTTTTTTATATTAATAAGATCAACCCGGAACTTAACAAACAATTACAGCATTATAACACTTTTCTAGCGTTTTAGTTCACACCTTTGATGTTTGGTGTCACGTTGTAATTAGTACCCGCTTTTGTATTAGATCATACTGTAAATATTTTATTCATCTACTTGTCTGTTATATAATTAATCACGTTCTGTTACTCATTGATTGAAGATGGCATAAGCATGCCGAAACATCTCTCTCAAAAAAGTTGTCTATTTCTTACAATATTTATCATACTTGCTACTACAACGAAAATGCAACGTCATCCTACGTCAAAGATATCCACAATGGTTTCTCTGAGACTCTTGCTGTGTCACACTACTTGATGAATCACGCGATCGTCACAGCGTTTTGAAAACTATCAGAAACAAAATTTCACAAAAAAACTGCCAGAAGAAGAGAACGTGATCTGCGATTTATGTGTGTATTCGAAATAGTCTCCATAAAAGCGTTCAGATTTTACGGAAACTATCGATAGCGTGGAGCCAAAGGTAAGTGTTTCGAAAATGAAAATGTGAGCTTCCTAAATGCCCCTCCTTAAAAATATTTGTCTGCGTCATTTAGCGACGAAATCCGCTTGTATATGTGATTTCATTTTAGCAAACGACTGAAAAAACCTTTATCTCACTTGATTTTCCTACTATTCCGATGATTGCTGATACATTGAAGTCTTACTGAGCTCAGAATACGCATGTTTCAGGCGGCTTATAACTGGGTAAAAACGTTATGCTTCCATGAGCACGAAGCAATGGCGGGTGGGCATCTGAGTGAGAGCTTCAAGTCAGCCGTTGGAGGTAAGCAAAGAGGATTTTATTGTACGCTGAGTTGACTTTCATTTTGAGCACTTTCTTTCTGCGAATTGCATCTTGAATGAAACACATTTTCACGACCCCGAGGGAATGTAAGCCGCACAAACAAGCATTTCGATTTCAATTAAGCCGATCATTACTGAAATCAAACATGAAATTCGTAATAAACTTGCTTCAAACTTGAAACTGCAATAAAGATGTTTCTGAGGGTGAAGAAAATCGCACACGAAAGTCAAACGATCGAGTGAATTTTACCGAGCTAGTTGAATTTGTCGAAAACATTCGAACAAAACCGCGTCATGTTTTGTAACGAATCGAAGTGCTGATCAGATTAGATGCTGGCTTAGTGCGGCGTTACACGCCTCGTGTAAGCCGCACAAGAAATAGTAGGATAGAACTTATCGGTGATGAAAATTGAACCAATATGTTGTGTTTGGATGTTTATTTATGCCGTCGATAGGATTTTTTGTGATAAATCGGCTTCGCTATATAATTATCTCGCAAGATTAAAAATACGTCCACAGAGATTTACTCTAAAAATCAATTTATCCTACCGGGCCCTGTTGTAGGTCGCGGATGTATTGCTATCTGATCAATTTACCATACCGGGCCCTGTTGTATAAAGGGGGATGTGTTGCTATCTGGCGGGTAGGTGATAGCAAAGCGTACTGCGCTATACACCGATATAGTTTTTTCCAGTGGATAGCATTATCCAGCCTTCGAACATAGTTTAACTATGCTTCGAACGACCGGGACCAGAAATGTTAGGGATAAAACACAGATATAAGAGAAAAACAGAAAATATAATTAAATGGAATTTATTTCTAGAATTTTGCCACAGGTTGAACAAGAAGGGAATGTGATTATATAGACTGTTTTGGTGGAATTCCGAATTGAAAAAAACTCCTTTTGTTTTTTACGGATGCGATAAAGCCTTATCTCGTCCTTAAATAATTTCACGATTTGTATACATTGTAAAACACGCTGTCGATAGGACTTATAAAGCTATGAGCTAAAGGAATCGGAATACTCCCTTAAATTCCCCTATTTTATATGCACGGAAAATTGAACCGGCCACATGGGAGATGATTTGCCCGGAACTCTGTAAGAAAAGGCCAATTTGATTTTCACACTTCACGAGACGTATCTTCACGGTCACGGCTGAATATGTCACGGTTTTTTAATGTCTTGAGAAGTACTAACGAGCAGTTTTGAAAGAGAAATCAGTGTTTTCGAGATAAAAAACTAGCGACAAAAAAGTGCGACGTTTCCACCTAGAATTGAATCGCAATGTTTGTTCAGTGTTGGTTTGGCTCCATCGCACAAGGTTTTAGAATCTTAAGAAAGTGTTAGAATAAATTTGACCATTGAAGTGTTTTTTTCAAACTGGCAACAATAAAGAAACAGTGCGATTTAATTCGCGCCAGATTATTTGTTGAGAGTACTAGTTCTTGTTATTATTATTCCATTGTTTTTGTCTGATAAATATTTTTAGCACTCTCTTACACGTTTTGTCACATTTTAGCATTCGCCATATTTTTACCCATTTCAACTTCTTCTGCATTTTTATGCTTATTTAAAACATTTTTACTGACTTGAAAATGACCTGGGAGAGGTTGAAACGTCGTGCTTTTTTTTATCGCTAATTTTTATCTTAAAATCGATCTCTAAGAAATTACTTATTGAAATCAGTGCTCTTAAAGTATTTTAAAATAGTTGAATGTAATACCCACACATGGCAAAATGTCAAGCAAACATAACAGAGTCGATTTCAAGTTAGGGCATGAAGAGCCCCTGGGGAAACTGTCTTGCAAGACTAGTTCCAAACGGTCGCACTCGCTCTGGCATCTGATTGGTGCCAGAAAATCTTTGTGTTTTTTTGCCCAATCAGAATTTTTCCTTTCGTGTGTTTTGACACGGACATATACAAGTAGCTCAGTTGCTCGCTATGTTTTTTTGGGCCGTACGACGGAGATTTGCTCGAGGTGAAAATTTTCAGTCTCAGTACACAATTTAAGAGAAATCGATCAGATTTTCCCCGAAAATCTTACCGGAAATTATACTGAATACTTTCGCAGGTATCACAAGAGATCGTGTTTTAAAATTAATTAAAAGTTGCGAGGTTCGTATACAACACGATGGCTGCAGGCATTGATATGTCGCTTTTAACTTTACCCGAGATTTAATCTTAAATCTTTCTAGATTTTTGGATAATTTCCTGTGACTGAAACTTTGCCAACCCCGTGAAGTTATTTCGTCGCACGGGCCACGCAGGTATGTCGAGCAACTGGCGCTTTCGCCTACGTAGCTTTCTGCTTTCTGTGCGCGCCAAAATCTAATCTTCGCGTTTTGGTAAAGTCTTTCACAATACGGGCAAGGTTGCAGAGAACGTTAACTTCGTGGACGACCTCCAGCAAGCGCTTAGAGAAAGCTTAGCTGTGTTTCCGGTTAGCTAATTTAAATCTGAGCAAAGACTTATGAACGAGAACATCGTGGGAAGGAGGATGACGAGCTTTGCCCACCAAAAAAATTTATGCAAATTAGGCTAAGCGGGATCTGAGTTCCGCCTGGTAACTATTAACTGTAAGAGAAGATCTCAGTTCGCGCCCACAGCACGTTCAAGGTGTTGCGGATGAAGTTTCTGTAATTACTTTTTGGCACTTTTCGGCGTCAAAATTGCATAGTTTGGGTAACCCAAAACCCTTAAGCTGACCTTTCTTGTCATGACACGAATGTTTTCCAGAAAGGGACACGCGGTAATGTCGGTGTCTCTCGTGTGCAGGCATTTTTCCAGGTAAAACCCTCGCGTGGAATCAACTCATGTTTAATTTAACGCTCCTTTTATGCGCACAATGTAAGCCAAAGCAATTTTATGGTTAAACGTAAAGATCAGAATATTTTCTTCTAAGGATGATAAATGATCGACGCTGAACTAAATTATACGTTGAAGAAAATGCAAAACAGCATAACATGTAAAAGAGGAAATTTGGAAAAATAAGAAGTTACGGAAACCATGAAAATCTTCGATTTTTAAGAAAGGAAACTTTTATAATTCCAAGCTAAGTAAGCTTTTCTAGTGTTTCATTCTTTAAGGCTTTGTGTAGAGTGGGGCCTTTGTTTTATAAACCGTAAAACTTAGTGACAAGTCGAAAGGGCTCGCTCTTGGTTATGATACCAAAGAGTAGAGGGACACCATGGTGATCTTCCAGGTGTTTGATCATCGTCGCCGCTCGTGGTGTACTTCGCTACTTAGGTGAGCGAGATCGACGTTCTTCCTCTCTTTAATTCTGACAGCTGTGTGAAAAACCTGATCCTTAATATGAAAAACGGTCGATTGTGCTTTTTCAGTGGCGGCTTTAACGCTCGTCCATATTCAGCGCTTATCCTAAACATGCATGGCATCTTTAGCTATCTACAAGACACGCTGCGATGTATTATTCGTCCATGTTCAACACAACAACTGCGCTAGTGAGATAGAGAAACGAAAGATCACATTGTTGCGCTCGAGGCAGAGTGCGCTAAGTTTGCCAAGTTCTACAATGGACAACAGATCGTACGGCCTCCCGCAAGAATAAGGACAAGGTCTATCAGTTACAAACAATGGATAAGTGGAATTTTAAAAAGTTTTAATTCGTCCGTGCATCGAAAGGCCGATCGTATGTAATTTTGCTCTTTTCCGTTCTTCACACACTCGAATAGCTGTTAAAATTAAATTTAATTGCGGGTTGTGCAGTCAAAATGTAACGTCGCCCAACATGGTTTTAGTTAAATCAGTGTCTTCTGAGGCGCTTCCACCAAAATAATTTAGAAGGGAACAACAGCGCTAACCGATTTAATATCTTCTCAAGAACATGTCAGAGTCTATTAAAACGCAGAAATTAAAAATAGTAAGAATTGGTGGTTCATGTTAAAAATCATTAAAGAACAGTTCTCAGTTTGGCTCGATAGTGCTGTCACTTTGCACTAGTTGTTCATAGTGACTTACTCATTACTTTCAGTATTTGTTCCAGCTTTTCTTCGACGAAAGAGGGGACATACAAGAAATCGCAATTCACCTCTAAAACAAAAATAATAAGCTCTTCTTCCAATTGGACACCAGATATGACTGCGTAGTAATAATTGCGTAGTACGCGAAGTTGCAGTGTGAGAAAAATGAGTGAGGAAAATAATTCTACCATTAGAGTTAAGAAAAGCTATCGGGGGAATATGGAGGTTGCTGCAAGTAGTAGCTGTTAAACTCTCAACAAGCTTTACAGGCGGCCAATTAAAGAGCATGGGGCAAGAAATCAAGCACGATTCTCACCCAGTAAACTAAAATGGTTGTTGGAAATTGAGATGGACGAGCAACCAGAGAGTTTGAAGTAATCTGGTGGCCTGATCTTTTCTCAGGCACTAAAAATGGGAAACTGACCTTGCGATTTTATGTTCCTAAAGTGATACTTTGATTTCAATGATGTGTAGTACACAGTCTAGTTGACTTGTTCGTCATGTTTCCATAAATTTAGTAGCTGTTTCTTGGCAGTTTTTGTAAGTTTGTTTTAAAAAACGATAAAATGTGTTTTGCATTTAGAGGAACAAACTTGTCTGTAGAAGGCTAAGATTAAACCCTGAATACAGCAAAATGACCCTGTTACATTAATGCAATTCATGTCTAGCTGGGCACACTATACTCTGATGCCCTTCATTCTGTTGTAACCAAATTCAGAGGAAAAAAAAACACCTGGAGAAACTCTTAGAGGGATAATATCTGTGGACTTTCACCATTTCTATGGTCATCAGGAATGACAGAATAAAGCAGTAACTGTTCACAAAGTCTTAATTCACTTAACTGAAAGATTAATGAGTTGGAGGGAACTATAGATCATTTTTTTCCGAGCATCTCTAATAGTTCATGATGGAAATAATAATAACATTGATAACAATAATAATGATAATAATGATAATAATAATAATAACAATGATAACAATAATAATGATAATAATAATAATTATAATAATGATAAAAATATTTACAATAGTTAGAGAAATAATGTTCATTATCCTGATGGTTATAATTCCTATGATTATTTCCATTAATCTAATCATTACTATTATCATTCATATTACTATTATGATTATTTCAATGTTTATCTATGAACAAAATAGTGTTATTGTTAGTCTAGCTGAATGAGTATCCAAGTGATTGAAACTGGGGCAAAAACAAATTAAGAAAAGACAGAAAAACACCGAAAACTGTTCCGGACTGCAATTCTTGAGCTGGCTCATTGTGAAAGGTTTTGGGACTTCATTAAGCTAGTGCTGTCTGTAGTGGGCTCTGTGTCAAAGAGAGAAGAGTAGCACCTGAATTAATAATAATAATACTAAGGACAATGATAGCATTGATTGACCAAAGTCACCCTATGACTAATAACAGATGATACGTGACAACCAGCATAAGCAACACACTTTTCAAAACAAAAAGAGCAAGCTAAAACTGCCATCAGATAAAAAATAACTGTCCATAAAAGACTGACAGCATAGAGCTGAAAAAAAAATAGGGACTGGTTCTGCCATCAGATAACAACAGTCCATAGACTGACTACCCAAGAGAAACAGAACAGATCGGTGGTTCTGCCATCAGATAACAACAGCCCATAATAGACTGACTACCCAAGAGAAACAGATCCACCTGTTAGTTCTGCCATCAGATAACAACAGTCCATGGACTAACTACCCAAGAGAAACAGAACTAGGCAGGTGGTTTTGAATCAGAAAACAACTATTTAAGACCTCTGTACAATGTGTCTTGGAAAATCTTCTGCATTCTAACAATCTATTGAAGAGACAAACTATCAGAAACACTTGAATTTCTATTTGGGGGGAGGGGGGAGGAATTAAATGAAAATCTACTTGCCTCAGCATGCCATCCTCACTGAGCAGCCTATTTCAATTTGAAAATGATGATCACAATCATAAAGATAATGATAATGATAACAATAACAAATCATTATTATTATCATTTTTATTACTATTATGATTATTTCAATGTTTATCTATGAACAAAATGGTGTTATTGTTAGTCTAGCTGAATGAGTATCCAAGTAATTGAAACTGCTACAAAATAATCTCAAGAAAAGCCAGGAAAACCCCAAAGACTGTTCAGGACTGCAAGTTTTGAGTTGGCTCATTGTGAAAGGTTTTGGGACTTCATTAAGCTAGTGCTGTCTGTAGTGGGCCCTGTGGCAAAGAGAGAAGAGTAGCAGCTGAATTAACAATTATAATAATAATGAAGACAATAATAGCATTGATTGACCAAAGTGCCTCCGACTAATAACAGATGATGCATGACAAACAGAATAAGCAACACACTTTTCAAAACAAAAAGAGCAAGCTAAAACTGCCATCAGATAAAAATAACTGTCCATAAAAGACTGACAGCATAGAGCTGAAAAAATAGGGACTGGTTCTGCCATCAGATAACAACAGTCCATAGCCTGACTACCCAAGAGAAACAGAACAGATTGGTGGTTCTGCCATCAGATAACAACAGCCCATAATGGACTGACTACCCAAGAGAAACAGATCCACCTGTTAGTTCTGCCATCAGATAACAACAGTCCATGGACTAACTACCCAAGAGAAACAGAACTAGGCAGGTGGTTTTGAATCAGAAAACAACTACTTAAGACAAGCCCTCTGAACAATGTGTCTTAAAAAATCTTCTGCATTCTAACAATCTATTGAAGAGACAAACTATCAGAAACACTTGAATTTCTACTTGGGGGGAGGGGGGGTAAATAAATGAAAATCTACTTGCCTCAGCATGCCATCCTCACTGAGCAGCCTATTTCATTTTGAAAATGATTCAATCACAATCATAAAGATAATGATAACAATTTAACAAAATCATTAATAATAATGATAATTATAATAATCATAACAATAACTACAATGACAAAGTCCGTGTTAGTCTGGCCTCTACCTTGCAGAAAATACAGCCCACCAACTCAAGCTGAATTCTTTAAAGGCATTGTATTGCAATTGGTCATTGAGGCACTCAAGCCACCTCACCACGACAAGGTACGAACATTGAGGTGGAAAAAAGGGTCTGTAAAAATTGACTCCATGCTGATTCGAGATGAGAAATCTGTGTTCGAAGCTTCTTCAGTTCCACTCCAAGGGAATTTACTCTAGCTGATCTTTCGGTAAGTTAGGAAGCGAGCTCTTCGGAGTCGTGACTGAGTTTGGCGCAAAAAGATAAATTTTTCGCGCCTTCGGGCTCAAAGTCTAGCGTGGCGGAGTTCACCAGATTTACGATAGTCATAAATCCCGCAGATTTAATAAGTTCGTCGGGGATTGTTTATTACGAAGAAGATAGACCAGCTATTAGACAGAACGTGAACACAACGTGAACGAGGTCGGGAATCCTGGCTAACCCCACTACTCCGAACGATGAGTTGGCCGGCTGAAGTTCCCGTGTCGCCACACTTTGGATTTCGTCGGGAAATATCTTAAATACATCGCATATGAAATATTTACGCAAAGAAACGTCACATACCTCTTTCAAAAGTAGATACCAATGCTTGCAAGGGTCAAGTGTGGCACTTGTAATCCTGCAAAGACTCTGCGTGGTTAAGTTAGCCGGTGGAAAGCCGCACGTCGAAAATCCGACTGCCTCTATGACTTCATTTCGAATGGTTTCGAAATCGAAAACATGATGCTTTTCGACATTTCGACATGAAAAATCTCGTCGAGGTTTAATATTATAATATTGGTAAGAATTTAACCAGGATACGAGGCCAAGTCGTGCGACCGCCACAGGTTTTGTACCAAAACAATAACATCGTGTACTACGATCGCAAAGCGTGAACACTGATCGATCCACCAAGTGACGCAATACTGGAAATTCGATACGGTTGTTATTCAGGTCGTGCGGCACATGAAAATTGCGATATCTTTTGGAATCGCACTAATGCATAAAGCGATATCGCTGACGTGAGTCGCGAGCAAAAATTATTGTTACGAACGTAATTAACGTAAATACAACTAGTGCTATGAAAATATGATCAAATATGAACAAATTTATAGAAAACGAATGTCTTCCAACTTTTGAATTGGAATTGAATTTTTTTGAAAATTGGAGAAAACCACTCACGCTCAAAAGTACAAGAAAACGCATAGAAAAAAATCAAAATGCCAGAGACGAGTGAAGAAAGCCAAACGACAGTTCTCGCCGAGGAAAACCAAACAAGCGTTACGAAAGAAAACCAAAACAGGTATCAATGCCAAAAAAGGTCAAGCATCTTTTCCCGAAATCCAAACCATTGTAGCCTATACAGACGACGAACTGGCCTCTTTTAGATACAACATGGTTTCAAAAAACACTAGACGGCAAATTCACAAATTCGAGTGGTCGCAAAACTGTCATCCAAGCGCTCAGTGATGATTTCGACCCAGTGGAGATATCAGAGCTCACTGGCCACTCCCATCCGGAATCCATATCCAGCTACAGCCATAATCCTCTGGAAAAACAGCGGCGAATGTCGAATAAGTTGGCCGCTTTCAACCCACGCCAAGCACGACAACTACCAACGGCTATTCAAGTCATGCTTTACGGGAGATTGTTCTCAATAGCTCAGCCACGCCAAGCAACACAGCAGCTCCTAGTGACCTTGGCGGCAATGCCAGTCGTTCTAGTTACCTGATGGCAGGAGCAGTTGGCGGAATGTTTACTGGAGTAACTTTTAATAATTCTCCAGTAAATATTTCCACAAACTTTCAGTCCAGCATTGACACCAACGAGCGACTCCTTGCGATGAAAGAAAAACATTTAAAATTGTGACTTTTAACTGAACTGTTTTTCGCCAGAGTTTACCGAGAAATTCGAGTCTTAATCATTATATTTTGAATACACTTCTTTTTACAACTGTAAAGCACTTACCGGTTTTTTGTAGATCTTGCTTTGATAACGAAACGCTTGAAATTTTCATTTCGCTTGAGGATTTGACCATTCAGTTGTTGATTGTCGGCGCCACATTCTGCCAAGTTGAGTGGTAGCAGGCAAATCTCTGTCTTAGATAACTCCGTATTGTGTACTTTTAGTTTTTTTGCTGAAGATTGTAAAATGTGAGGCACCGCTTTCTCCACGAGTTTGAAATAAAAGTGGTTTTTATTCTAAAAATATCTTGTTCCCTCCATTCGCCAGATATTGACACTTGACTTTGAAAGGGTTTCCATCGTTTGCACACTGGCGTGGCGCACAAAAATACAAAACATCTGGTTTCGCCCAGTGATTTGGTGGCTTTAGCTATGTGATGCAAGAAAAATTCACGAGGTACAATTAAAATTGTCGACGGTTCAAACGTGAACGACTTACCTTCCTTTCCCTTCCCGTAACAATGACAGATCTGACAGTTGACTTTAAAATGGCTTTCTTAAGGGCGCGCGTACGGAATAAAAACAAACAATAACATTGCCGTTTTAATTTCTTATTCTGTTATGCGATTCAAGAAAAATTCACTACCTGACTCGTGAATTCCACGTTAAATTTCACTTGAAAAATCGATATCGCACTCATCGCTTCGCGATTCGTGCGATATCGGTTTTTCGCGTGAAATTTAACGTGGAATTCACTCGTCAGGCAGTGAATTTTTCTATATTACTGTTTTATGGCAAACCATACCTAAATAATCATACCTAAATAATCGAAAGAGAGGCTTTTCGAATACGGCGCCTCGCCGGTATTGCCTCTTCTGTGAAAAGGAAGGATCTTTGATAGACTACGTGATTAAAAATGTCGTTATAAGGAAACAGGCAGAAACAGAGAAAACGCAGTATTTTTTAACCATTACGCGCACAACAAACTTCATTTCATTTCATGATTTTGATTTTCATCGCCAACAGATGACCCCGCGTTAACTCGCACGCAATGGCGTATCTCTTGTGGATTCGTGGGCGCTAATCTGTATAATTAAATTGTGGTGTAATTAATGTGATGACATCCACCCAACGCCTTCTTCCCCAAACCTCGGCATCAGTTTACGATGCCTGCTAAGAATTTTTTTCTTGAGCAAAGCTCGAGTTTTCGCACAATTACCGAAGGGGCTTGGAAAGAGTTTAATCATATTGGGGACAATGTCCCCAGGGGCTCTTTATGCCCTGACTTGAAATCGACCCAGCCCCCGGCCCCTGGCCCCTGCCTTGTGCCAGACATTTTGGAAGTGTAGATAAAAATACCGCCTCCCAGTTAGCTCAATGGATAAAGGGCTGAACTGTTGTACGGGAGGTCGAGGGTTCGAGCCCCGGCCGGACCAACGCTCAAGGTCTTAAAACAAGTGAGAACAATATGCTGCCTTTCTAAAACATCAAGAAATCGTTAGATGCTCTAGTCTTCTCTTTTACTCAGTCACATATCCCTAATTCATTAAGCAGAACTTAACGAGGTAAAGTACCCACACCTGATCCTAAATCATGGCCATTCTTACTGAAGATTCAAACGCATACTCTGGGTACTTATCACAAAAAAGACGTTCCTGATTTTGTTCACTATTGAGGAGAACTCTGTTTCTTTTCCTCGTGTTTTTCCTCTTATTTCCTAATAAAGATATCATTAACTTCTTATTGAGTTTGCAGCACTGCAGTGTGTCCCTGGAATACCTTTTTTGTTTCCTTTTTGTGTCATTATTATTCAAATATGCGATTCAAGGAAATTTCGTTACTTGACTTGTGAATTCCGCGTTAAATTGTACTTGAAAACCAATATCGCACTCATCGCTTCGCGTTTCATGCGATATTGGTTTTTGCGTACAATTAAATGCGGAATTCTCTTACCAAGTAGCGAGTTTTCCTCTAGAATATTGTATTTCCATTTCATGCGTGGTCTAATTCACTTCTTAAATGTAATCCTTGACTTTTCTTTCCAAAAAATTTTTTATTAAATTTGATTTAATAATAAGACTTAAATGATAGTTTTCTCATTGGTCACATCACCTTCACATTACAAAAAGTACTGATAATGCGTGAACCAGTTCAAGGACCAAGAAAGATCCCCCCTCCGAAAAAAAATTGTCGTTGAAAATATTAACTCTATTTATCATTACTCTACCAAGGGGTATATAGAGCTTAGATTGATCCCTAAGGGGTTCCTATCGCAAAGTACAGAGTTCTCTCTATCGAGGAGTTGGAGCTTTGCAAATCAAAATTGTTGTTTAAACACCCTCCCTAAATCAGAAACAGCTCTGAACAGACAATTTCATTAAGAGATTACACCCGATAAATCAAATTAAATCAAGTTTCAAAGATGAATTCGATTTTCTAGCAAGTTTGCAAACTAGTGCAACATCAAAAGAGATCCCGCACGAGATTATTAGGCGGGATCCTGGCCGGGAGAAACCCAGGATCCCACCTCATGTTTTTTCCTTGGAAGACAATAAAAGATCTTATAAAATAATTGGTCCTAAATGTTAAACGGTTAATATCTTAACTTTGCACTCATGTTAATCTCAGTTTTCTTGTCTGTTTGTTTTTTTTTTTTCTGCTTCGCACTGTAATACACATATTCATTTATTCCTAACTGTATCTTTTGTAACGTGATCTTGGTATTGGGAATAGTCGGAGTGGGTCGAGGCCTTGACTCCTGTGAGGAACTTTGAGTCCTATTGTCTTTTTCCCTCGTATTTTAGTCGTGATAATCTATTTTTTATTACTTCTATTGAACTAAATAGTGACGTAACAAATTTCATGCTCAGATGCAAATTATTATCAATGACTTATTTCTTTAAACAATTTTGGTGTCAAGAAATAATTTTCACTAGCATAGAACAAAGAAAAAACCGCGGCAGCGAGATTAAACCGCAGATTTTTAGATTCTGCGCGCTTAGCTGCTCTGACTGGGCTACTACACATAAAAGTCTATATATGAGTCATGTGGCCAATCAGGTCGGCGCTTATCTCCAGTTTCTGGAACATGAAGCGGCTAGTAGTATTTCTACTCCCCCTCCTAATCCATCGCAGGGTTATCTCCTGGCATTAAATTTGCCGGTAGCCATTGAAACACCTAGGTGAAGAGAGGCACTGTGAAAGGATAGATAGATAGATAGAGATAGATAGTTAGATAGATAGATAGATAGATAGAGAGATAGATAGTTTATTTGTAAAAACATTGCAGCCACTAAGCTGAATTGTGTATTTACAGTATAGTATATAATATAATATAGTAAGATAATATTTAAAATAATATCTTATAACAGTGAGTATAATATAATGATAATAAAAACGTTTTAAATAAATAATAATATTCCGTATAAATATGAAGAAAGCTTGCACTGTTAAAATATATACATCGTCATCGATCTCATTTACAAAACTCACCGAGCACTAAAATTCGTTGTTAATACATGATCTTACTAAAAACTCTTTTTGAAACGCTCGGTCCTACATTTGGGAATCGAAAAACGCCTTTTGCACCGGAGGTTATAACACGTCGGCCCTAACGATTGAAGTATTTTGTGCAAGCGATGGGCCGGGTCATTAGCAATCGAGAGGAAGGTCTTGTTACATAAGCTAGCGATGTAGTCGTTGATAAACATAATATTTGAAAGCTTTAAGGCCTCTCTATAGGCCAGGCCCGGGCAAATGATTGACAATGCCCGTTTCTCTATTTTCTCTAGATCTTCCTTTAAATACAATGGCAAGGCGTAGAAAAACGCAGGCGATGTGCAGATCAGGACTGACCTTATACAAGATGTATAAAAACGAATTAATTCATGCCTTGCGATATTGGCCCTTTTCAATTGCATTAAAAAAATACATACGTTTCAGGGACCGCGGAGGGGGAGGGGCTGGTATATGTAGGGCTACGGCCTCACCACTTTTTTGCGCCCCCGCCCTCACTTTTTGCGCTGAAAGAAAAATAATTACTGATTTTAGTCCTTTTTTCGATTTTGAATATGAAAAAGTTATTTTCAGTTGTCAGCCCTCTCACTTTAAACCTTGCTACGCGGTCTCTGCGTTTAAGAGCTTTCTTTATAGTTTGATCAATGTGCTTTAGTATTCCATGTTAGGTTGTTGGAGATCGTAACACCTAGTAATTTGGCGCTTTCAACACATTCTAGCTCTTGGTTATTTACAACTATAGGCGCGAGTTGTGGTTTGTTCTTTGCAAATGAAATCCCAAGGCTAAGCTCTTTACATTTTTCACTGTTTAGTTTTACTCTATTTTCAAATGACCACTCTACGACTGTATCTGCAATTAATTGGGAATTGCTACTTTCACAACGATCTCGGATGTAGTTGTATCATCAACATACTTCCAGATATTGCCTGCATTACTGATTTCTAGATCGTTGATGAGCACTAAAAACAACCACGGGCCTAGTTTCGTCGCCTGGGGTACCCCGGATGGAATTGATCCCCACTCGGAGTAGCATCCCTCTGAGAGTTTGATACTCTGGGAACGATCACATAGAAAATCTATGATCCAATTGATTATTTCTATCGGCAGATCTAATTTACATAACTTGTTAACGAGAATCCTATGGTCTATGAGGTCAAATGCTTTCTTATAATCATAGAGTGTAACCCTAACAGTTGCTACGTTGCCATCACATCCCTTGGTCCAATGGTGAAGCATGTGCATAAGTGCTTGAGTTGTGGAGGACTTCGGCACGGCTCCATACTGGCAAGGAGTGAGAACTTTAAGTACGGAAGATTTCACGTAGTCAGCTACGACACACTCTTCAGCAACTTTCGAAAGACACGGAGTGAGAGAAATCGGACCTAGATGCTTCTTTAGATCCTCCACCAGCTTCACCTTTGGCAATGGTGAGACATCAGCGAACTTCCATATCTTCGGGAGACGCTGTTCTTTAAACGAGGAGTTGATGATTTTAGAGACTGGGAAAGCCAACAGCTCAGCATACTCAGACTGCTCGATCTGGAATAAAGCGTCTAATGCCAAAGAACACTCTTCAATGTCCCTGGCCAAGGATCAAACACAGACTGCTCGATCTGGAGTCGGGCACACTAATCATGAGGCTACCACACTTCACCACTACTACATCCAGGTCACTCAATAGCTCTTATTCTAGATCAGCGTGCGCGGTTTAGTTGGACAGCGGTTTCCTATATTAGCATACACGAAAGAGAGGCTTTCAGGTCAAGCACCTCTGAAGACTACTCGAAGAAGTATATAAAAAGTTAAGATGTTGTGAAAGTTTGTGTAAAATATCATGATTAAACATTGTATAGCCTTTGGTTGTACGAGCTGAAGTTTCCGCTATCAAACAAAGACCATGTCCAGAATTCGCTGATAAAAATCCGAAGAGAACACTCCTTTAAGCAAAAAATATTTTTTATGCAGTTAGCATTTTGAGCCTGAATGCTTTAAGAAGTCTCGAGGAGAACAGCGAAAACGACTTAAACCGGAAGCTATCAAGTAGACACTCACACCGAAAGTGTGTTCTATCAGTGTTAGACGCTAGTTTGATTTTTTGCACATGACCATGTCTAAATAAGGCAAATGTTTTATTGTTTATGTTCTTATAATCTATAATGTTGAAGGTCAGAGAAATGTAATTTGAGTGAGCTATTCCGTAACACACCTCTAACTAACCTAGTGCGAGATGTGCCTTGTAAGTTACTGCCCAAGTTTTCTTCTGGTTGGATTTATGGCCCAAGATCCAACTGGAATAAAACAAGGTTAATTCCCTAACTTATAAAAGTAGTTTAGACCAAGGAAACAAAGTAGGAAATACATTTATTAAAGGCCGCTGATAGTTTCGAAAGAAACTACTTGGGGCTGCGTCGGTAGGGTTACCAAAATAATCTGGATATATCAACAAATTTGAAAAGGTAAATTGGCCACCGTAAGGATTACAAAAGTTGACGTTTCGAGCGTTAGCCCTTCGTCGGAGCGAATAGAGGAATTGTGGGTTGTGTGTGCTTTTAAAGGCAGAAAATGGAGCTACGTTATTGGTGGGAACATGGCAACGAGAAAAACAAGAATAAATTAGGAGAATAAAAAGCGTTCGTTGATCCCTGTGGGATTTAGACTGCCGGTTTGAAAGATGAGCTTTTCTTCAAGATTTTTACGGCTTTCCGTGCTACCTAAGTGCAAGGAAAGACCGCAAATTGCCATATGTTGCTTAGAATGATTAGGTAAATTAAAATGCCTAGCGACTCGTTTCGATGTGTCCTTGTCATTCTTTTCCACGTCTCGAAGGTGTTCTCGGAATTGGTCACCGAGTCTTCTGCCTGTTTCGCCGATGTATATCTTTTTGCAATAAGTGCAAGTTATGCAATAGATAACATTGGCGGAGGTGCACGTGAAGTGATCGGTGATCTTAATGGATCGTTTAGGTCCCGATATTTTATCAGTGTTGTGAATGAAAGGACACGTTTTGCATTGTGCACGAGCGCATTTAAAAGTGCCTGGTTGGTCATTAGTCTGAAAAGAACTTCAGACCAAAAAATTGCCTATGTTTTTGTCGCGTTTGAATGAAATGAGAGGAGGCTGCGTAAAGATAGTGCTTGCCTCTGGATCGTTTTGAAGTAATTGAAAGTTTTTAAGAATGATGGATTAAACTGAGTGGTTGTGAGGGTGAAACGTGAGAGTGAATGGAATGCGGTCTGAATCTTCCTTATGTTTCAATTGAAGGTAACGGTTTATGCACTAGTGTGTTTTACAAACCTACAGACTCGCATAATTACTTGTTATATTCGTTTTCGCATCCATCTCACGTTAAGAATTCTATTCCTTTTTCTCAGTTTGTAAGACTTCGTCGTTTATGTAGTGATGACTCTGATTTCCACCACAAATCAGAGTCAATGTGCCAGTTTTTCGATAAACGTGGTTACCCTGTTTCTGTCGTTCAAGCGGGTTACCACCGCGCCCAGCTTATTTATCTACATTCAGCACTACAAACGTCACATAAGGAAGATTCCATAAGACCCCAGCTAACTATAAGACCCCAGCTTGTTCTGTTTTCTTGCCGTAACTTAAATGTATTAATGTAGTTGTAATTTGTGTAGAATTTTGAATCCCTTGCTCTGTAAATCTTTTTATTTTACATTTTATAATATATGTATTAAACACTGCCCGCCTGGACTAGCCTTTGCTAACTGCGGGCAGTGCATATATTTTATAATATTTTAGTATATCATTAAACTATCATTAAACTATCATTAAAGGGCGTAAACCCCTGCCTACTTTTTGACTGAAAAGTCTCTTTACAGCCCAAAATGCCCTCTTCACTGTGTCTGTGCTGATAGGAGCCTGATCAACTTTCACGTTTGCGACGAGCTACTGAAAATTACGGTTTTCTAAAATGATATTGATATATCATATGCCCTTGAATTTTGTTATAGATGTTTCTGAAACGTTTTTTCCTGTTCAGACGACGAATGCCTCAGAAAAGAGGAATGTATCCCTATTACTAAGGTGCTGACCTGGAATTGCTGGTAGGTACACAGTTGTTGAGATGTCACGTAAAGAGCCCCTCAATTTATAAAGTGTCTTTCGGGGAGCATTGCGTGACATTCCCAAAAACTACTGCGAAGTATATTAAGATAACAATAGATTCCGTTGCCTGAATCGGCTAATATTCGAATACAAACGCCTCCCCCAAATGGCTAAAGCCATCAAATGTCGGAAACAACCTGTGCAAGGTAAACTTCGCGTAGTTTCCTACTTTTGAGGAAACTTGGATGGACTGAAAAAAAACCTGTGAATGGAAACCCTTTAAATTCCAAATAATAAGACGCCTATTAGGAAGCCATAGCTATGAGGAAAGAGCTTACTGGCTGAGGCAGTTAAACTTTACTAGAAGCTCCACAAATGTTTTGACACAGAGCACTCACTATTTCTCTCTTTATTTTTAAATTCCAGATGTCCTTGGCGTCGATACAAGAGTAAATTGCATGAACTCTACTTTCAAGCAAGTTTAGCAGGATTCGGATTTCGTTTAAGGGTATTTAAAAACTTAGTTTAACTTGTTACCAGGTCCCTTTTCTGCCCCTGCTGAGCCTTGAAAGGGCCTGGGTGAAGGGGAGAAGAGGAACCCTGGAAACGAATCGGGCAGGTACCTCAGCAGGTAGCACTCGCAATTTGGAACGAGTAACTGTGGTTTATATGTATCCTGAAAACAGCGAATGTAGAAAGTTTGATTAGTTTAAGCAATGTAGCAATTTACATCAGGCGTTTGAATCTCAATGTTTAAAAAATCTAAATGTAAACACGACTAAAGCGTCATTGTATCTTCCATTTAAACTAATTTGAAAATGAAACAAAAGTATTTTTCTGTGTTGGTTTAATTTGATCGTTTCTCCACATACAGAGACCAAGGGTTTTTTAGTAATGATCTGCCATTCTTTCCCAACTAATATTTTTTTCCCAAATGTTACCGCAGTTTTGTCCATTGATTATTCCCTTATTTTGCTTTCGTTTGGCTTTTTTTTATGGTTTTTTCTTTTTTCATTTTTTTTCTTGATAAGCCCTTCAGTACGAAAACTGACCAAGTTGAAATAATTCTTTCAATTAGCCATTTTCAAAACGAGCGGCGGTCTGGGTACGATTTGCCACCATAAAGGCTCTTGGGATCGTTTGGAGGGACAGCGTGAAGGTAAACAAACGCACAGCTGACGTGTGACAAACATGGCACACTATAACTGCTGTATTCCAGGCTGCACTAATAGTTACAGAAATGCACCTAACCTTCAGTATTATAGAATTCCAAAAGACCCTCATATACGTAGAAAGTACGTGGTTCTTATGAGGAACGAGACTCTGAAATTAGATTCTACGAGTACGCGGATTTGCTCAGTTCATTTCGATGGAGGAGAAAAACTTAGCAGAACGCACTTGCCTTCAATTTTTCCATGGACAAAACCGACAGCTCAACGTAGAGAACGCAAGAGGGCCAGTTTCGAAGATGTACTGAAAATAGAGCAAACCAAAAAAAGAAAAACAGCACTTACTCAATTACCACAGGAAGCGAACTTTAAATTTGAAGAACAGACAGAAAATATGAATGTTAATGCTGACACCAGTACCAGTGTGGAAATGCAAACGTTACTTACTGGAGACCAACTAAACAGTTTATACAACAGAATGCAAACAAGAGAACAAGAAATTGTTAAGCTTAAGGGAGAGATTCAGCAGTTGGAGAAAGAAAACAACAACATAAAAGAGGTGAACAGCAAATTACAAAAGGAAATCGAAAGCTTGAAGCATGCTTTAGATAACAATAGATTTGACATAAGCAAATTTAAAGATAAAGATGATGATATTGCATTCTACACCGGCTTTCCCGATTACAATGCTTTTATTCTTTGTTACAAAACTGTAGAACAAGCCTCTAGCAATATTAATTATGGGCACAAAAGGACCACCACGAACGGTAATGTTGGGAGACCCAGAGTACTTACTAAATTCCAGGAGTTTACCCTTGTTATGCTGCGCTTGAGGCTGGGTTTGTTTGAGAATGATCTTGCTCATCGATTTTTGGTTTCAAGATCAACTGTCTCTAAGATTGTAAATGCCTGGATTCCATTTTTGAGGAGGGAATTTGAACCTCTTATCATCATCCCCCCAAGAGAAGTACTTCAATGTTATAGGCCTGACAGTTTTAAGAAACTGTTGCCTAACGTAACAGTCATTGTCGATTGCACGGAATTTGAAATGGAGAGGCCATCTGCTCTTGATTCACAGTCTACCTGTTTTTCATCATACAAGTCAAGAACCACCATGAAATCACTGTTGGGCATAACGCCAAGCGGTGTTTTATGTTTTGTGAGTGACTTATTTCCTGGTTCAACCTCAGATAAGGAAATAACTGTTCTTAGTGGTTTTCTAGACAGACTAAATCCTGGTGACCAGGTACTGGCTGACAAAGGGTTCAATTGTCAGGATGAATTAGCTTCTGTTGGTGCAAGCCTTGTTATACCAAAATTTTTAGAACAGAAGATACAGTTTTCCACAAATGAAACAAATCACAACAAGGTGGTTGCTAGCCTAAGAGTTCATGTGGAGCGGCTCATGGAACGTATAAAGAACTGGCACATCTTCGACCATAAGATACCAATTACTATTGCACCTATTGCATCAGACATGCTTGTAGTGGTCTGTGCTTTGTCAAATTTTCAACCCCCTCTTATAAATTAAAAATTATCATGTAATATTGTTAACTGTCATGACACATGTTGATGATGAAACACGAAAACATTCATATTGCAATAACTTTCATTAAATGGTGTAATGAAATAAATTTTGTTTGGACCAAACAATAATATTGGTATTGAAATTGGAGTCAAATGAGTGATTCAAATTCAGCTTACTTTGGGGAGCAGCTACATCACACAATGATAGTAGGTTGGGTCATTTGCATTTTAGGTTTAGCATTGCAAATGCTTTGACTACACATTTAAATCTAGGTTTGCCAAAACATGCAGCGTATAGTATAATGATATTATTCAACATTGGACATGTTAAGAAATACAACTTCAGTTATAAGTTTTCTAGTAGATGAAAAAGAATAAAACTCTTAAAACAAAAAGCTCTCAAAACATGCGCGCATCAATTTTGGGGAGCCCATATTTCACACAAGGATATGAAAGTTCTGGTACAATCCAGCAGTTAAAAAATGATTCAAGTTTTGGGAATATTCTATCCCAGTGTTCTTGTGAGAAATAAACTCTCTCACAAAAAGGTGTGGAAGAGGCTGTTCCCATAACCACAAAGTCAGTCCATTTTTGCTCTGCCACAAACATTGCCTGTTGTACTTGAAAATAATATTTGTGTCTTGAGTTCAAAATCACAGATTCCTCAAACTTCTTGCAAATTCCTTTTCGGAGCAGAGCCTCCTCCAGACTTTCTTGCTTTTCCATCTGAATATATTTCACTTCAAGAAGACCCTTACTGTCTTCTGCAGAAGGGTCACACACTAATCCGTCTGGACTTGCTCCGAGTAACCCATGATGCTTGGAAATGAAAAAGCCACATTTTTCTACGGATATATCAGTAACCCCTTCCCCCTGCTTTAATAATTTGTAAGCAGCTATGATCCTGTCCTCCATTTCAAGTCCTTCTTGCATGTATTTACTCTGAAATGGTTTTTTGTAACCAAGGACATCTTGGATGATTTTTGTTGGTGATGTTGTTTCCCTTTGCACAGCTATTCTGTAACAATTTGTAGCAGTAATCCTGGGCTGCCTGTGATGATGCCACAAATTTGAGTTTGACTGCCCTCGTGTTTGCTCTTCTACTTTCTTTATTTTTTCTTCATCAAAATTAATGTTCCTCTTCACTTTCTCAAATCTCACTCTTAGTTCATCAGCTGATATTGGATGACATTTGATGGGTGAGATGAGTGGCTCTTCCAGATTATTTACCTTTTGAGGAAGAATATGTGTCCATCCAACAGCTCTCCCAGATTTCATTTGATATTCTTTTAAAGATTTATGGAAGTTTTGTAATCTTTCACTTGGCCAGACTTTTTTTTCTGATACACAGGTACCATTCTGTGCTGGACATGAGGCTAGCTTTGGCCTTTTTGCTTTCTTTTCTTTAGCATAATCATGTTTGACAAAGCTCATCTCAGAGATAGGTGTCACTGGACCCTTGCGTTTCCCTGGCACATTCCATTTACAAGGCTTAGATGTGCAGGACTCAGCTGCATCCGAATTTTTCCTTTTCGTCTCCTTAAAGCTTTGTTCAAGGGCAAACAATGTAGATGCCACATGGTTACAACGGCCATCAATACCAGCAGGACACTTACAGTGTGCTTTTAACACACAACCTATGGATGACATTAACAGAAAACAAGAGTATACTTTATCTTTTTTCATCGATGGCAGAACTTGGCTTTTTACATAATGTTTTCCATTTTGGTGCAGATGTCCAATGTATAAAACATGCCCTGACTTGAAGAAGTTAAATCCCTTGACTAGGGGCTTTGCAGTGGAAAGTTGTTTTTTACTTTCAACTCCTTCAATCATAAACTGCCAAACGGTTCCAAAAGCTATCTTAGGCAAATCTTTAAAATCAGGTTTGTATCCTTCTTTTGGAAAGAATTGGTTGAGCTGCGGCTCTTCCTCCTCCAGCACTCCAAGTTGAGCCTTCTTGCGGAGAAGGTGTAGTCCACCGTCTGGATCACGGAGATATTTAACGTCTAGTCCATGCTTAATGTAATCTTGAACTCTGAAAAATATGAACATGATATATGACTGGAATGAAACAAAATAAAACGACACAATTTCTCCTTCGATATAATTTAAGCTCATATGTACACCACTAAATGAAAATATACACCTCGAGTGAACCTACCTTGTTATCAATGCTTTCTTATTTCCCGTAGTCTTTGCTCCCCTGCACAGCAACCACCTTTTCAATTGAACGACGCTACATTGTTCTACAGTTTCGCGAGGAATTTTTGCACCAGGTATATCTTCTTCTGTCAGAATAACCTTGAGAGCGTCTCGCACGGTTGCATTGCTCTTGTCCACCATGTTCTTGCTGTCCCTCCAAACGATCCCAAGAGCCTCTAGGGTGGCAAATCGTACCCAGACCGCCGCTCGTTTTGAAAATGGCTAATTCCAGTTCTAGTTTAAAACGTCCTCTTTTAATTAATTTTTTCAGTCAATCTACCATTACTAAACGGCCTCTTTGTAATTAAAATAAAAGGCGATAGGAACTTAACTTGACAAAAAAAAAAAACACATCTACATTATACGCGAATTAACGATCTCTCAGCTGCACAAGATGTTGCTTCCACGCATTAGAAAACTACAGAACGGCCGCCAATTATAAATTCTTGCTGGATTGGTCGCTCGACGAACAAAATCTGTGGGATTCTTTTCGGTAAACTTAAAGGGCAACTATTTGGCTTTCGTGCTGCCAAGTTTTGATTCGAGGGAAAGTATTTAAGTGTTATTTTCGAGCGATTTTGGCAAGCATGTGTCAACAGAAGTTTCCCACCTTCCCGTATCTTGTGTACGTGACTCGGTGGTGATTTGGGCGTCAAGCTAAAACACATTAAAACGGCCTCAAATCGCGAAGAGAACAACACAGACCACTCTCTATGAAGGTAAGACTTTATTTCTTTGATTATTTCACACAACGTTACATTTATGGAGCTCAAAAGGAAGTCCAACAAAACCACTATACAAACTCTTTACTAATCCATTGTGAAAGAGCCTGTGACAGAGCTCGGGCCACCTGTGATTTAACAAATAGAGAAACTTTGACTGTGCTCTGTTCTGTAGTAAGGCACCTAGGAAGCGGCTAGAGCACGAAAGAAGTGTAGGAAGAAACACGAGACGTAGTTGAGTGTTTCTCTCCACTTCTTGAGTGCTCTAGCCGCTTCTTAAGTGCTTTACTACAAAACAGAGCACAGTCAAGGCTTCTCTACTTGTTTTATAATAAATAATCGGTTAAATTCCCCACACATTACTTGCAATTTCCAAACAAACTTTATTTTCAAAGCGAACAACAGTATCGTCAGCGTGCTCTATACTCTGGCAGAGCACGCTTACAATAAGCCAATAAGAATCCTTGTTAGAATGGACAACCTAATTCGATTGGATGAACAAGACCAAAGCTGTCAAAATGTCAAACCATCAAAAGCTATCCAGCAGAATCGCAGATCTTACTTAATAATTCGAATGCATAAAAGTGCATTTTTTGCGTACGAAAACCAGTATCTTTAGTAACATGATTAATGAAATCCGGCCGAATTTTGACCCATGAAAGCCTGGACGTTATCAACGTGACAATTTGAAAATAAAGGTTGTGATTGGAACTTGACATACTTCTGCGCTGCGTTGTTCTGTGAATAAACAACGGTCAAATTTACAGCAGCGGGAGGATTTTCTGAACTGGTGGCTGCATCATATACCTATCAATTTTTTCTGAGATATAAGCGTGAGATTTTTATCCTGGGAGTGCTGGGATTTTTGAAGACGACACGATCATTTCCGAAGATTCCCAAAGAAGTCCGAAGTCTTCCGAAGACGTCCAAAGTCTACCAAAGGCAGAGTGAGAGTGAGGTATCGTGAGGAAAGTATTGTCATTTATTCATTTTACATGTGGTTTTTGTTCCTTGCGTGGGTCTGAGTTAACATATATATTTTTGGAAACTGTGTCAAGCAAGACGGCAACGGCTCATTTTCCAATCAGGCGTGAGAAATTGGCTTGCAGGCGTGAGTAGGCGTGAGATCGAAGTTTTCAACCCGCAGGCGTGAGACTCACGCCTAAGGCGTGAGACTCACGCCTAAGGCGTGAGAGTTGCCAGGTATAGGGCCATCAGAGGAACTTGGCTGCGATGGTCTTCTATTCAATGCACTAGAGAGGATATCTGAACAAGCCCTTAGCTGTTCACTGGATGGCCGAGTGTTGTAATTCCTCAGGCTAGCCTCACTGCGATGACCAGACGACCGCCGTTATGTGCCGCGATGGAACTTGCGCTTTGGACCACAGCGTAATTGCAGTGGCTCTGACGCTATGGTTTGTGTAGATTCTTAAAAGAGACGCTGGTTCTTGAGTGCTCTAGCCGCTTCCCTAGAGAAAAATTTGGGATTTGGTCCGCCATGTTACAAATTGGCAGATGGCGTGACAGCTTCAACTCCATGTTCTATACTCTGATAGAGCACGCACTTTCAACTAATGACACCACGCGTTATATCCGAACTTTATTATAATATATAATAGAAAGCTACAAGGTATACATGTTCTGATGGATAAAGTTAAAAGTGGACTTACACCGACGCACTTAACAGATCTATTCCAATTAAACTGTGAACAAGAAAGAAAATATGATCCGTGACCGTCAGGCGGGTGCGTTATCGCACTGTCGCTCATGGCAAGCACTCGATCAGCTATTTGGGGCCATCACTCTGGGAGAAGCCAACCGAAAAGGAAAGGACAATCAATCAGAATTCAGAGCGATGATACGAAAGAAAGATTTATCAGCTGAAGTCAATGGATGTGGAACAAATTGTTAGCTCTGCACAACTTGAGTATGAATGTCCTAAAATATGTTAATAGTTTTGATTGTAAATAGTATTGTAGCAAATTGAAGAGATTTGTTAAGATCTAAATAGTAGTTATGAGTGCATCTATTCTTAGGGATCATACTAGAATTGATTATTATTAATTAACTAATATTGTAAGAAATAGACAACTTTTTTAAGAGACATGTTTCGGCATGCTTATGAAATCTTCAATCAATGAGTATGTGAACGTGATGAATTATATAACAGACAAGTAGATGAATATTTATCTACCTGTCTGTTATATACTCACGTTCTGTTACTCATTGATTGAAGATGGCATAAGCATGCCGAAACATGTCTCTCAAAAAAGTTGTCTATCTCTTACAATATTTATCATACTTGCTACTACTACGTCCTTATGGAATTAATTAATACTTTATTCAATATTTTAATCAGTATTAATTGATAATCATTTCATCAATATTTTATTATTTAATCAATATTTTTATCAAATTTGCAACGTACTGTATGTGTTAGAGTGTCCCCTATCAGTGCCTTGGCGTTGGAACCACTAGACACAGAAATAAAGGTTATGTGTGTATGTATGTATTAACCTGGTTAAGTGTTTTGAACCTGTTTTTTTTTTCTATGCTTTACAGAATCGAAGGCGACTGAGATACATGGCGAATACAAAGATTTTTATTTTCTTTGCACTGTTGGCTTGGGCAGCCAGCGCATTTGGGAGGCCAGTAGTAACTTCGGAGGAAAGAGAGATTGATAATCATCAGGTACGTTGTCGTACATTTCTTAACATTAAGGGCGTGTCCATCTATCCTAAGAGAAAGATAAAAGAATCGGCAATAATGGGCTCCAGAATTGGCTCAATTTGTCCGAAAACGTTTTTTTTTTTTGTTTTTTTTTTGTTTTAACTTAAACACCTGTCGAAGTGGATGCATTTGAAGGAGCTGTGGAGCTTTTGTAAACGCTGATGTGTCTGCTCTTTGCATTTTTGGCAAGGAAATAAGACAGTAATGCGCACGCTCAATGAATGCACTTTTTCTGTTGACGTCACCAGATCCACTTGTTTTCACTTTTATGATCAGTGAGTATAAACTATTAACCGAAGTAGGGGTGGGTAGCAGTGGATATTTACTGAGCTGCAAATGTTTACGCATAAATTAAAACAGTAAGATAATACAACACTTAAAGATGATTTTAACTCACTAACTCCTGAAACGAATGCAATATTTTCGGGTGCATATCTTGCGTGAGTTGGTCTAAGTTAAATGGCGAAGGATTTTCAAAGTTGAGTTGCCATCTACAGCGCATCTTCAACGCTGTGCACCGTTTAACCAAAACCAACCATCCCCCTCCCCCCACCACACACACGCACACACACACACACACGCACACACACACATACACACACACACGCGCGCACACGAACAAACACACGCACAACAACATTTTTTTTTCGAAACTATGTAAGCTTTTAAATCTCTTCAGGATGGTACATTTGAAACTATTGACACAGATGGAGATGGTGGTATTACGCCGGATGAGTTGCCAGAAGGACTTGATATCTCTCTGCTAATTGCTAACCGATATGTGGTAGCTTTTGACACGAATCGAGACGGAGAGCTTGATTCTGAGGGTAAGACAAAAACTAAAATTCATATACACTAAAAGCAGTCCCTTTGCTCAGTGCGAATCCTTTATTACCCAATGCAAGTCTGTAAATATCAAAGAAAATGATGTCTCCATATTCTCGTTCCCACAGCCATTCGGTTGCTCTGGCTACGCGACCAAAGGAAAAAGGAATATGGAAACGAGAATGAGGCTCTTATTTTTTTACGATGCCAATCTCTGTTAACTCACACAACGGAATGCGCCGCTTAAAATTGTCTCATGGCCTAAAGTTATCCCCAAATTGAACTTATTTTGCAGTATTTTCAAACTTACCACTACATGAACAGTGATGCTATAGTTAAACCTCAATAAATGGGTGTAGTTTACAAGAAAGTGCCAGGAAGTACCCACAAAAAGACTTACATATCTATGCATGGTGTAAGACTTCAAGCTCTATTTGGTTGTAATAAATACTATAAATGCAGCTATTTGGGAGATGTTGTCTGAGCTTTGATTTTAATGTTTCTTACTCACAAACCTGTTAAACAACAAATAAAACATGGGGCGAATGTGCTTCCTAATAAGGCTACGTTCACACCTGGTGTCCGAGATTTAGTGATTGCGAACTTCCCGTTTAACTGGTCGCGAGTTTTGAGATTTTCAAGGGATTTAATATTCCGCTCCGTCCCGATTGAGATAGACTTCTAGGTGCATTAAATGAAGAGTAGATCTACGGAAGGATACTTGATTTGGAAAACGAGGGTCTCATCACCTTAAAGCGACGGAAGGAGATCTGGTGAAAAGTCTGGTGAATGATAATGCGATTTGCACACGTGATATGACTTCAGTGGAGCTTTACCAATTTTGGACCATTCTTTGGCCCGGTAACTATTTTATGTGGTAACGGGTTAAGTCGCCCGATAGTCATTTCAACTGTTTTTCTTTTTTTAATTTTTCGGGTAACATGACTCAAATTTCGGGCGACATGACTCAGGCCTTGAACGAGAAGCCATTGTTATCATGGCAACAAGAGTGCTGCAACCTTAAAAATGGGCATTTCTTTGCATCCCCTCGAGTGCCTAACTGCATGCAAAATTTGAAGGGGTGTTGAAAATTTTCATTTCCTAAGATGTTTGATTCTTGCAGAGACTTGTTCTTGACTACTGTGTTAATTATTTAAACTTGAGGAGAGTTTCTAAAATTAAATACCGTACTTCCTCGAATAATGTTGGGTAAAAGAGGGGGGATTTATTGTAGGAAGGGTGCCTAGTCAAGGGGGGCACTTGTCATTTTCCTGTAATGACTCTGCTGTAGGGTTTAAAATGATCTAAAGTGGCAATAATAGAAACAGGTTTTTCTTGTATCCCTACGATTTAAGTGAGTTAGGGACAAGGGAGATTGCTTTATGGACTCTGTGGCTTGGGGGAGGGGGGGTGGGTGCTCATTGGAGTGTGGGCACTTATTTGAGGAAATACAGTATAATTTTTATTAATCAATCATTTAATAGTGTGAGTAAGCTTCAGTAGTTCTTGTTACAATGGCTATGATCTTAAAGATCTTCTTTTGTCAGATTTTCTTTCTATTGAAGACAAGTATTCTGATCTTTTCCCACTCATGTTGGACTTGATAATGTGATTGACCTATTCCACTATTTCACCTGGCAAAACAAACAAACAAACAAATATAAACAACAACAACAACAAAATTAATGTTGAAAAACATTTTTTGTAACCAGGGAAAATTGTTCCCCAATCATTGAACCCTTCGATGCCTTAGGCTGACTAAAATATAATTTCTCCCTACAACATCAACCCTGAATCAAACAGTAAGGTATTGAGAATAAAGGAAATGATCACCAACAATACATAGGCTCTTGATTGTTAATATGGAGAATATGCATACTGATGTCCACAAAAAAAAACTGGTAGGCTAGCAAATAATAATCGACTTACTACCAAAAATTGACTGTCTCAAATGCTCTTTGCTGTGAAAAATGCTGTTTGTTGTGATAAATTACTGTATGCAAAGAAAAGGAGAGAAAATTTCTCACCTGCATCATCAGCATTAGTTTCAAAGTCGTAGTGTTTAAACTCGTGTGCATTTTGACTGAAGTAAACTATTCTGAACACAGATTTTCCATTGTTCTTCACTTCATTTAGGTCACAAGCAACCACATTTTCCATATCTATCAGAAGTCTTAACAGAAAGTGATTTTACAAGTTAGTATTAAAAGGAAGAGGTAACAGGACAAATCAGATAAGAAAAAGTTAACATTGTACTGAGGGGGACATTAGGGTTTGCAGTGTTGGGGTGTTGACTCTTGTTTTTTTTAATGGAGTATTGTGGTGTAGAACAACTTGCATTCTGGTGTTGTAGTGATCTCAAAATTTTACGGTATATGATGTTTGTAATTTCAAATCAACAGTTTTTGGTGAAATAAACCATTCCCAGCGTTGCAGTTTATTCTTTTGAACAAAATATGCGATACATTTCAGTTAAACTTTAATTAACATTAGTCAACTAGACCCAGGCCACGTTTGTTAATATTTCACTTGACTTATGGACCTCTACAACACGCACTATCAGCCAGCCAAAGACCAGCACCTGGTAAAGATGAGTGAAACCAGACCAGATAAATCCTGAGGTTTAAACTATATCATGGTGCCGGTGTGTGTTGATAATATTTCTTGCAGTGATGCGGTGTTTATTCTATTTTGTTTGCAATGTTGTGGTATTCAGAACACTCCATGTTCCCCTCTGTGCTTGAGGCAGCAGCTCATGCAGCCAGAGCTTATCTTGGTAGCATGCATTGACTTTTATTCCTCCCCCCTTCCCCTTCTAAGATTGAGATGCCAGTCCACATCAAGGTTTCCCTGCAGCATTTCATCTGAGGCTTCCCTGATAATTAATCCCAGTATCCATTCACACTCTATTCTCATCACTTGTCTGTATTGGTAACTCATGGGTGAGGCAGAAAGGTAGCTAAGGACCTGTCTACCTGAGGGGTGAGGCAGAAAGGGTAGCTAAGGAACTGTCTACCTGTGGGGTGAGGCAGAAAGGGTAGCTAAGGACCTGCCTACCTGTGGGGTGAGGCAGAAAGGGTAGCTAAGGACCTGTCTACCCGTGAGGAGAGGCAGAAAGGGAAGTTAAGGACCTGTCTACCTGTGGGGTGAGGTAGAAAGGGTAGCTAAGGACCTGTCTACCTGTGGGGTGAGGCAGAAAGGGTACCTAAGGACCTGTCTACCTGTGGGGTGAGGTAGAAAGGGTAGCTAAGGACATGTCTACCTGTGGGGTGAGGCAGAAAGGGTAGCTAAGGACCTGTCTACCTGTGGGGTGAGGCAGAAAGGGTAGCTAAAAACCTGTCTACCTGTGGGGTGAGGCAGAAAGGGTAGCTAAGGACCTGCCTAACTGTGGGGTGAGGCAGAAAGGGTTGCTAAGGAACTCTCCAACGGTGGGGTAAGGCAGAAAGGGTAGCTAAGGACCTGTCTACCTGTGGGGTGAGGCAAAAAGGGTATCTAAGGACCTGTCTACCTGTGGGGTGAGGCAGAAAGGGTAGCTAAGGACCTGTCTAACTGTGGGGTGAGGCAGAAAGGGTAGCTAAGGACCTGTCTACCTGTGGGGTTAGGCAGAAAGGGTAGCTCAGGACCTGTCTACCTGTGGGGTTAGGCAAAAAGGGTAGCTAAGGACCTGTCTACCTGTGGGGTAAGGCAGAAAAGGTAGCTAAGGACATGTCTAACTATGGGGTAAGGCAGAAAGGGTAGCTAAGGACCTGTCTCCCTGTGGGGTGAGGCAGAAAGGGTAGCTCAGGACCTGTCTACCTGTGGGGCTAGGCAAAAAGGGTAGCTAAGCACCTGTCTACCTGTGGGGTAAGGCAGAAAAGGTAGCTAAGGACCTCTCTAACTGTGGGGTGAGGCAGAAAGGGTAGCTAAGGACCTGTCTACCTGTGGGTTGAGAAAGAAAGGGTATCTAAGGACCTGTCTACCTGTGGGGTGAGGCAGAAAGGGAAGCTAAGGACCTGTCTAACTATGGGGTGGGAGGGTAGCTAAGGACCTGTCTACCTGTGGGGTGAGGCAGAAAGGGTAGCTAAGGACCTGTCTACCTGTGGGGTTAGGCAGAAAGGGTAGCTCAGGACCTGTCTACCTGTGGGGTTAGGCAGAAAGGGTAGCTAAGGACCTGTCTACATGTGGGGTAAGGCAGAAAAAGTAGCTAAGGACATGTCTAACTATGGGGTTAGGCAGAAAGGGTAGCTAAGGACCTGTCTCCCTGTGGGGTGAGGCAGAAAGGGTAGCTCAGGACCTGTCTACCTGTGGGGCTAGGCAGAAAGGGTAGCTAAGGACCTGTCTACCTGTGGGGTAAGGCAGAAAAGGTAGCTAAGGACCTCTCTAACTGTGGGGTGAGGCAGAAAGGGTAGCTAAGGACCTGTCTACCTGTGGGTTGAGAAAGAAAGGGTATCTAAGGACCTGTCTACCTGTGGGGTGAGGCAGAAAGGGAAGCTAAGGACCTGTCTAACTGTGGGGTGGGAGGGTAGCTAAGGACCTGTCTACCTGTGGGGTGAGGCAGAAAGGGTAGCTAAGGACCTGTCTACCTGTGGGGTGAGGCAGAAAGGGTAGCTAAGGACCTGTCTACCTGTGGGGTGAGGCAAAAAGGGTAGCTAAGGACCTGTCTACCTGTGGGGTGAGGCAGAAAGGGTAGCTAAGGACCTGTCTACCTGTGGGGTAAGGCAGAAAGGGTAGCTAAGGACCTGTCTAACTGTGGGGTGAGGCAGAAAGGGTTTCTAAGGTCCTGTCTAACTGTGGGGTAAGGCAGAAAGGGTAGCTAAGGACCTGTCGACCTGTGGGTTGAGAAAGAAAGGGTATCTAAGGACCTGTCTACCTGTGGGGTGAGGCAGAAAGGGCAGCTAAGGACCTGTCTAACTGTGGGGTAAGGCAGAAAGGGTAGCTAAGGACCTGTCTACCTGTGGGGTTAGGCAGAAAGAATAGCTCAGGACCTGTCTACCTGTGGGGTGAGGCAGAAAGGGTAGCTAAGGACATGTCTACCTGTGGGGTGAGGCAGAAAGGGTAGCTAAGGACCTGTCTACCTGGGGGGTGAGGCAGAAAGGGTAGCTAAGGACCTGTCTACCTGTGGGGTGAGGCAGAAAGGGTAGCTAAGGACCTGTCTAACTGTGGGGTGAGGCAGAAAGGGTTGCTAAGGACCTCTCTAACGGTGGGGTAAGGCAGAAAGGGTAGCTAAGGACCTGTCTACCTGTGGGGTGAGACAAAAAGGGTATCTAAGGACCTGTCTACCTGTGGGGTGAGGCAGAAAGGGTAGCTAAGGACCTGTCTAACTGTGGGGTGAGGCAGAAAGGGTAGCTAAGGACCTGTCTACCTGTGGGGTTAGGCAGAAAGGGTAGCTAAGGACCTGTCTACCTGTGGGGTAAGGCAGAAAAGGTAGCTAAGGACATGTCTAACTATGGGGTAAGGCAGAAAGGGTAGCTAAGGACCTGTCTACCTGTGGGGTGAGGCAGAAAGGGTAGCTCAGGACCTGTCTACCTGTGGGGTTAGGCAGAAAGGGTAGCTAAGGACCTGTCTACCTGTGGGGTAGGGCAGAAAAGGTAGCTAAGGACCTCTCTAACTGTGGGGTGAGGTAGAAAGGGTAGCTAAGGACCTGTCTACCTGTGGGTTGAGAAAGAAAGGGTATCTAAGGACCTGTCTACCTGTGGGGTGAGGCAGAAAGGGTAGCTAAGGACCTGTCTAACTGTGGGGTGAGGCAGAAAGGGTAGCTAAGGACCATTCTACCTGTGGGGTGAGGCAGAAAGGGTAGCTAAGGACCTGTCTACCTCTGGGGTGAGGCAGAAAGGGTAGCTAAGGACCTGTCTACCTGTGGGGTGAGGCAAAAAGGGTAGCTAAGGACCTGTCTACCTGTGGGTTGAGGCAGAAAGGGTAGCTAAGGACCTGTCTACCTGTGGGGTAAGGCAGAAAGGGTAGCTAAGGACCTGTCTAACTGTGGGGTGAGGCAGAAAGGGTTTCTAAGGTCCTGTCTAACTGTGGGGTAAGGCAGAAAGGGTAGCTAAGGACCTGTCGACCTGTGGGTTGAGAAAGAAAGGGTATCTAAGGACCTGTCTACCTGTGGGGTGAGGCAGAAAGGGCAGCTAAGGACCTGTCTAACTGTGGGGTAAGGCAGAAAGGGTAGCTAAGGACCTGTCTACCTGTGGGGTTAGGCAGAAAGGGTAGCTCAGGACCTGTCTACCTGTGGGGTGAGGCAGAAAGGGTAGCTAAGGACCTGTCTACCTGTGGGGTAAGGCAGAAAAGTTAGCTAAGGACCTGTCTAACTGTGGGGTGAGGCAGAAAGGGTTGCTAAGGACCTGTCTAACTGTGGGGTAAGGCAGAAAGGGTAGCTAAGGACCTGTCTACCTGTGGGGTGAGGCAGAAAGGGTATCTAAGGACCTGTCTACCTGTGGGGTGAGGCAGAAAGGGTAGCTAAGGACCTGTCTAACTGTGGGGTAAGGCAGAGAGGGTAGCTAAGGACCTGTCTACCTGTGGGGTGAGGCAGAAAGGGTAGCTAAGGACCTGTCTACCTGTGGGGTGAGGCAGAAAGGGTAGCTAAGGACCTGTCTACCTGTGGGGTGAGGCAGAAAGGGTAGCTCAGGACCTGTCTAACTGGCAAAATGCAGTCAAGTGGAAACCTGCATATTTTTTTTGTTTTGCAGCCATGATCAAAATATTCTCTCCAAATTTGAACAGATGTACTGTCAGTGATAGTACTTACAAATTTTTGTGTTCCCCAAAACTTTTTTGCTGACTTGGGTTGAAGTACTGGGTCAGTTTCTATCTTCTCAAGAGAAACTCTTGGAGGGCAACAGAGAAAGTGATCAATAAAGAAGTTAAATGAAATACAAAAGCAAAACAATTGGAATAAAACAAGAAAAAATGAGAGGAGGTGGTACCGGTGGGGAGAGCATTCATCCCACTCTGTAGAGAGGGGAGGGGGAGTGTAACATTCAATACTTGTTTAAATATGTTTGAGTTTAGAAAAGGTTTAGAACTGAGATACACTGAGGAGGGGCTTGGAAATTAAGCAGACTTTGAACTTGACATGATTTGCAATATTTGCTGCTGAGATTGCATTTATTGTGTCAATTTCACATGCTATTGAACATTGATTGAATTCTCTTGACCAATCAGATTTTTTATAGTAAGATGTATTGGCTGAAAGTCAGTGATGAAAGGGCAACAAAATAAATATCTGTGAATGACTTACGGAGCTGTATCTCTGTCACAGTCCTCAGCTTTTGCAGCATGCTGACCCTGTATGACTGAGGAGTAAATAATTTTTTTTTTTTTCACTAAACAAGAGTGTATGTTAAGCAACAAACCAAGACAACATCTGCAATAATAGAAATATTGGGCAGTCAGAAGGGCAATGCAAAGGAAAACATTAAAAAAAAATTATACTTTTCAGAATTTTTCCATTATGGCTGTAATGGTGTCACATCTTAACTTCAGCATAATCTAATTTATGTGAGCAGCATTGAGTCCCAAATGAAAACTTAAAGAATTTGTCCTCAAGGTTGTTCATGCACACTTAGACCAAGAAAAACAAAGTTTTTAGATGTAATTGCAGAGCTATTGTCCTGCCCCTCAGATTATTTTGTTTTGCCATAATTATGTCCTCACTGCCATAACTGTTGTGGTTTGTTTAAACCTTTGACCCTAACAGTGACCAGCATCGAATTTCTCCTTAAATAATTATCACCCCTGAATCACACAGTGAGGTCAGGAGAATAAAGCAAATGATCACCAACTAAATAAACTCTGATTGTTTGACAAATTCTCTTTGTCAGCACTTTAGGAAATGTAGAGAGAACAGTATGGAGAATATACATATTGATGTTAGGGTGTAAAGAGTTAAGGTCCCTAGTTATGTGTTACACTTACCCTGTATGTATAATAAGTGTAAGCTTGGAACCGAATATTAGGCTCTTCCCTTTCTTCATCATGATTCCATTTTCCTTCAATTATATCAACAAAAAAGCCAAATTGCAAGTCAACCTCCAATCAACATAATTGTATTTTTTATTTCAGACCCAATTATTTGACCCAACTTGGCTATATTATTTAGTCTTATGTTCACAATATAATGTCAAAATAGGAATACCGTCTGTTTTATTTCATATTTATCTTTTTGGTCCAGTCTCCCAGTTTGTTCAAAAGTGTTGGTATTAAACGAAAAAAACAATGTGACTCAGAAGCCTAAAAAAGAAACAATTTGCAAACTGATTACACCCAGTCTGCTGTGAGCCATGCAGACTGCAAGAACCAACAGTGATGCCAAAATGGATGTACAAAAAGAAGTTACTGCGAAAAGACAGCACTTATAAACTTACGTGTAAAGTGGGCTAATTATAATCCACTTACGGCCAAATCTGACAAGACAGAATTCCATTGTTCCCATGCTTTCTAGGGTTGCATCGAGACTAATGGGAACCCCTGGCTCTGACTGTTTTTCCAAGACATATTCATTGGCTACGTCGAGTTAAAAAAGAAAGGATATTAAAGAACTCAGAATCAAACAACACTTATTGTAAAGAATCTGCCAAAAAGAGCAGTGAATCTTCTTGAAGATTGTTTCTCTATACAAGGTATTTAATGCTTCACTCTGTCACTAAGCCACAGAAACTCCGTAGTGAGCAAGGCCCACTATGAAGTAGTTTTGGTTTTCAATTAATTTTAATACTTGTAGTGCATGGTGGGAATTAAATAACAAAATAAAGGAACTATAATTATAACAATGGCATTTTAGCAGTGGTTATTCAATGTGGTGGCTTTCTTGTCCACTGTTTCCTGGTCGAATTGGAATTTTGTAATGTTGGTTTTTGTGGAAGGGAGGAAAACTGGAGGACCTGGAGAAAAATCACTGAACAAAGGATGAGAACCAACAACAAACTGAACCCACATGTGATGCCAGCTCTTGGAATTAAACCCAGGCAACAGCGGTGGGAGGCCAGGACTCTGCCTACTGTGCAATCCCCAGCATTCCCATGAGACTTTCAGCATGAAATTGACTTGGGCAACCTTAAACACTACATATTTCTAAAATATTTTATTATTGAGAGAGTGTTTTTGATTCTTAAAAATATTTGAGCTTACACTGTTACTATGATCCCTGATGAAGGTTTGTGAGGCGTTGGTTTAGTAGGACTGGCATCTTTCTAGAATTCGTAATGATCAGCAAGAAGTTAGAGAACAACATAATATTTATTTTAGACTTCATAGTTATAAGGTACTTGGTGTGTTTTGAAGCAGTGAAGCAGCAAGGTAAATATTATAATTATCTACCACCAGCCACCGACATTGAGGTAAGTGGTTGTTTTAGTATAAAGTAAAACAACTAATTTAAAAGATAATACAGTTCAAAAAGATGATTTTACATGTTGCTCTGTCATTTATTCTTGCAACTATTACAATATTTTCTGGTGTAAATCCTGCCTGAGTTGCTAAGTGAATAACAAAGGATATCTGGAGTTTGAGTTGCCAATCAGAGCGCACCTTAAACACTATCCACTGTTTAAGTGTAAATAATAATAATAATAATAATTCACACTATTGAGCAGAAACATGTATTGCAGAGATTACCCTCCTATCCATCAGTTAACTTCTTGAAAAGGGGACTGGGGGGACAAGTGGACTAACCATATCAATCTTGGAGGGGGGAAGAGATGATAAGGGAGAGGAGATAGAGGGTTATCCATTAGAAGTCCTCAGTGAACTAATTATATTAAGCTGGGGAGGTATCCATGATATTCTCCTCTGAATTGTCCCCTCCGTGACATGCAAAATACTGTGGAATGACCCTAAGTGTACCCTAAGTGTACGCCTCAGCTTAATATTAAAAGGGAGCTAAAAATGTAATAAAATTAAATAATGAATGAATGAATGAATTTCTTATTTATATTGCGCCCTTTCTATACAATATTTAAAGGCGCAGTACCCCCCATCAATTTCATAGACATTACTTAAACAATAGAGTGTTTCTGTCAAGGAACTACCGGCTGATAGTTGCCCCGCAGAAACTTGATGTTCTTAAAACAAATATGCTAGTTTTAAGAACATCAAATTTCCAAGGGGCAACTATCAGACTGATAGTTCCGAGACATAAATACTCTATTGTTTTTATTTTTCACCACTTAATTTTCTTCCGCGCCTACAGCTTGTCACAAATGTCAATAATTCACAACGGTACTTTGGCTAAATAATACGTTATACCTGTCAGAATTGAAAAGTCACCGTTTTTCCGTTTTTCCTCACTTCGCGGCCGTCAAACTATTCAAAACTTTTCACGGATGAGTACTATCAATCCAGGTATTTTCTGCGGATGGGCACTATCCAGCTGGGTATTTTCTGCGGGCGGGCACGATGGGCTGATAGTGTCTCTCCACAGATGAACTCTTAATTGCGTCACATGATCGACTTAAACCAATAAGAACCGGAGAAGATTTAGTGGTGAACTATAAACAAAGATAGACCACAACACCGGGCACTACGTGCCCTACTATTTTCAAACAGTGTGTGGGTAATCTTTAACGTCCCACAAATTTTTTTATCACATACAAGGGCTTGTGAGACGGGACCTCCATTTATCGTCCCTATCCGAGAAGACTAGAAAGTCTAACCATTTGCAGATATTATTACTAAGGCAGCACTTTCTTCTCAGTTTTTTTTAAGACCCTGAGTGTTGGTCCAGCCAGATTTGAACTCACGACCTCCCGCACAACAGTCCGGCGCTCTACCAATTGAGCCAACCGAGAGGCGGTAAATAATTGAATTTGACATTTTTAAGAAAACAATTATTCTACTCACACTTGTTGGATATGAGATGATTATAGCCAATGAGGTGCTATGCCCCTCATTGGCTATCTATCATCTCAAATCCAACGCACGCTTTTGGAATAATTGTTAATTAATCTTTAATTCTGCTATGAACTCATCCACTCCCATGAGTGACCAAGACAGAATTTCTCCTTAAAATATCAATACAATATCAAGCAGGCAAGTGTTGAGAATAAACTTAAGAAAAATATGCTATCTGTTGATGCAACACCAAATTCTCCAAACTAACATTACAAGATAATTTGGATATATCAACAAAGTTGAAGTGGTAAATTGGCCACCGTAACGATTAAAAAGGTGATGTTTTGAGCATTAGCCATTCATCGGAGTGAATAGAGAAATTGTGCGTTGTGTGTGCTTTTAAAGGCAGAGAATGGAGCTATGTAATGTAGCTACGTTGAGAATGTAGCTCCATTCTCTGCCTTTAAAAGCACACATAACCCACAATTCCTCTATTTGCTCCGACAAAGGGCTAACATTTGAAACGTCAGCTTTTGTAATCGTTACGGTGGCGAATTTACCACTTCAACTTTGTTGATATATCCAAATTACTTCTTTACTCAAACGACGCAGCCCCAAACAGTTTCTTTCGAAACTATCAGCCTTTTAACATTACAAGAATTCTATGTCAGACAGTGAGGAGAATTACTAAATAAATCAGATCTTGGGAGTGAAAGGGTTACAAAAAAGTACAATCATTTTTTTTTTTTTAGTTAAAAAAAATTTACCACTAATTGTGTATGTTTTCTCTTTCTATACCTGAGACTGTGACAATCATTGGCCTGGCTCTTTCCTCCTGCAGAATCAAGCATAAAATAAAATATCAAGTCAGTTCTGGCAATGATCACTCATTTCTTGACTCAGTTCAAACCCCAACTTATCTCGGGTGACGCTTAACACTGAGGACCCATCAGATCGTGGCCATAAAATCTTACTGAACCAGTGAATGTACAGATTCTTTTAACCCACACAAGTGATAAACATGTAACTTATCCCAGTAATATTCATGCATTATTCAACGAACAGTTAAAGATATTATTGAAACTTATCAGGTAGAGGTTGTTATCTTGATCAAACATCAAATTCCCCTAACCAATTTACAAGGAAATGTGAAGCAGCTAGAGGGGAAAATTAATAATCCTCAGTTAGGAATTGAATGGTTAATAAACTAGTTACTTTATATCAAACTGTTAAATATGCATCAGTCTTCATTGCATAACATAAACTGAGGTTATTGACCATGAATACCTCTAGTAGCATTGTAAAAATATCTTGAGATTTTTTGTACTTCCTTGGAAAGTCTAGGGGGGAAAAGACTTCTGTGAGGTATAATCAAACTTATCATTACAAATGTTTGTTAAACTTTTCTGGTAAACTCTTTTTTTTTTAATTGCTTCTACACAGTACTGTAATGATTTGCTTTTAAAATGATTGGCAAAATTACCATAAGATCAACAGTAATTCAGAACCAATTTGCACATTTAAGTAAACTCCTATCCCTCCCCCCAAAAAAAAGCCACTGACATCCACATCATTCTCCACAGAAATGGTCATGTAGCATTTACAGCGACCAAAATCTAAATTCTAAAGTTCAAGGGCGTGTCGCTCCAAAACGCGGTTAACGAGGTGTTTGGGACTATTTTACTGATCGAAATGACAACCCAAAGTTGACTGTTTGCATGAATCTTTATTCTTCAAAGGAAATCGACCACGAACCACAATCAATGACGAAAATAACGATTATTCTGAACGTCAATCTATTGAACGATCGATCGTAAACTGACACAACAATACAATGAAGTTCTATCAATCTAACGAAAAGCCGCGGAATACATGAACCAAGAATCGCATGTTAAATACTGGGCTCTAAAGTCTATAACAAGATTAACAATACCAGTGAAACAGAACAAAAGTTTGGAAACAAATTAAAAGAGTTTTGATGACTGATAAACAGCCCATTGTTCTATCTAAATGATGGGTGTTCACTGACTTGCAAATTGGCACGAATTTGGCCTTTAAATCTCAAATCTATATAGATCATTGCAATATTTGTTTGTATATTGTCGCCCAACACTGAAAAGACTGGGGAGGAAAAAACAAAGTTACAAAGGTACTCACATATCGGCCCCGCTTGTGCCAGAGGTTGAGAAAACAAAAGGGCGAAAGTTTACCAAGGCTATTCAAAACTTACGAAGAACTGATTAAAGGGACGCTAAATTATCCTTTTATATGCGCGTGGTAACGCTGAAAGGTCCGATTACAAAACAAATAGAAATACAGAAAAACAGATAAGCATTGTAACTATGTGGCTATCTAAGATCATTCTGAAATTAGTGAACTAATCAATAATCAATCAAAAAATGAGCCTTCTGGCTAATGTCCTTAACAGGTCATAAGCTTTGTATTTTTGTTTGGAATTCAAACTCAACATCAAGTTTGTTCAGAGTGCCACATAACAAACTAACGATGCTTACTAATCTCCCTTGCTCAAGGCCATACTTAGGAATATTCTCCCTCAGTCATTTTTATATGAACCTTGGGCCATACTGCCAATATTACTCAGTGCGGCCCTAGCTCACACTCGGTCAGTTAGAAGTTAATATTTCAAAACAATGTTGTTTCAAGTTCACAAGGCAACCAGGTGGACAATAAGACATGGTTTGTCTGAATTACAATCCATAGACACAACATTTCGACACTCCTGTCCTAAGTGCCTTCATCAGGGATGATCTAATCTGGTGGTGAGAACCTATCAGTTGTAATTCCCTATACTCAACACTATTGTAAATAATCTACCAAAAAGTGCATTGAATCTTCTTGAAGGATATTCCTTGATACAAGGTAAGTTCTTCAGTCTGTTGATAAATGTCAGTCTCTAAATTGAAACTTTGTCTTATTTTTCTCAGAAGGTTTACTTTTTTCCACTCAGCCACAAATGCAAGAAGCTGCACTAGTTACGAGCAGCGTGCATTTAGCTGATAAGCTTCAAGGATTTATGCCTTCAATTTACTCACTGACTTTAATTCTTCAGTAAAAGAAAAATCACTGTTGTATACACCTGCAATTTTCCTTGCTCCAAACACAATTATTGTGATTGGTTGATTCATAATCACATGACCCTGTCTAAATTAAAATGTACACTGCTCATGACCAGGATACAATATTGACAGGATATTGTCAAAAATTGTATCCTGAGCAAGTTACATGTATTGGATGTGATCAATGTCCAGGTTTGCAGTTAATCTAAATGTAGGATAATGATAATTATAAGTGCTCTTCTCAGCACTTCTCAGCAATTCCAGGCAAAACTAACTTGTTGCTAACTCTCCACTGGTTCTAGTTAGTTAGTTAATAATTTATATAGTTATAGTTATATAGTTTATATCTGACCACTTGCAGCCAAGAGGCTGAACTACGGGTGCAGTGTAAGGTTGAGAACAGACGTCAGCATATCAGGCGCCTCTGGCAGCCGCTTCAGTCTATCGATCTCACCTTCCCACCCATCCCACCCCAGGAGAGGACATCCATCCAAAGTAATCTCGTGTGTGGGAAATTAACGTCTCCCACCCCAGCCCTGCAGGAGACGGGACCTCCATTTATTCGTCCCTATCTGAGAAGACTAGAGTATCTAGAAAACACTATGGGAGCAGCCCTTGGCTAAAATACTGTAGCTCTTTCCTACTTTATCCAAGAAGATGAAATAAATAAACTGGTTGAGCAGAAGGCCCAGGATAATACAATTCTTTAAAG